>NW_028167501.1:0-17430 GCF_963513975.1 Fringilla coelebs | reverse complement strand
CCCCCCAAATTTTGGATTTTTCCTTCAAAACTTTTTTATTTTTCTCCCAATTTTTTTCCCCCAATTTTTTAACTTTTTACCCCATTTTTCAAATTTTTCCCCCAAAATTTTGGATTCTTCCCCTCAAATTTTGGAATTTTTTTCCCCAAAATTTGGAATTTTTTCCAATTTTTGAATTTTTCCCCCAAATTTTGGACTTTTCCCCCAAAATTTCGAATTTTTACCCCAATTTTTTTCATTTTTTTCCCCAAGTTTTTGGATTCTTCCCCTCAACTTTTGCATTTTTTTTCCCCAAATTTTGCATTTTGTCCCCCAGTTTTTTTTGATTTTCCCCCAAATTTTCGACTTTTTCCCTCAAATTGTGATTTTTTTCCCCCAATTATTGCATTTTTCCCCTCAAGTTTTGGATTTTTTCCCGAATTTTTAAAATTTTTCCCAAAATTTTTGCATTTTTGCCCCCAAATGTTGGAATATTTTCCCTAATTTTTTTTATTTTTCCCCTCAAATTTTGGATTTTTTTTCCCCCCAAACTTTGGACTTTTTTTCCCCACTTTCTTTTTATTTTTTCCCCCAATTTTTGAATTTTTTCCGATAATTTTAAACTCTTTTCCCCAAATTTTTTTATTATTTTTTGCCCAAATTTTGGATGTTTTCCCCAATTTTTATATTTTTTCCCCAATTTTTTTATTTTTCCCCCCAATTTTTGAATTTTCCCCCCCATTTCTTTTTTATTTTCTCCCATTTTTTATATTTCCCCTCAAAATTTTGATTTTTTCCCCAAAATCTTGAATTTTTTCCCCACCTTGGGAGGGGCGGAGCACGATGAGGTAATCGGGGCCGCCGCATTCCAGAGCTTTCCGCAGCTCGGCCTCGCTGGAAAAATGGGATCAAAAACCCCAAAATTGGTCAAAATGCACAAAAATGCCCCAATTCCCACAAAATTCCCATCAAAAGCAGAAAATTCCCATCGAATTCTTTCAAAATCTCCCAAAATTTTCAAGAAACCCCCCCAAAAATTCCACAAAAATTCCCAGAAAATTTACCGAAAATTCCACAAAAATTCCTCAAAAAATTCCCCAAAAATTTCCAGAAAATTTCCCCAAAATTCCACAAAAATTCCTCAAAAAATTCCCCAAATTTCCCAAAAAAATTTCCCCAAAATTTCCAGAAAATTTCCCCAAAATTCGACAAAAATTCATCAAAAAATTCCACAAAAATTCCTCCCAAAATTAAAATTAAAAACCCAAGAAAATTCCCATAAAATTTCCCCAGAATTCCACAAAAATTCCTCAAAAAATTCCACAAAAGTCCCAGAAAATTTCCCAAAAATTCCTCAAAAAAATCCACAAAATTCTAAAGAAAATCCAAAAAAATTCCCCCAAAACTAAAATTAAAAATCAAAACAAATTCCCAGGAAATCTCCCCAAAATTCCACAAAAATTCCTCAACAAATTCCCAAAATTCTAAAGAAAATCCCCCAAAATTAAAATAAAAAATCAAAACAAATTCCCAGAAAATCTCCCCAAAATTCCACAAAAATTCCTCAAAAAATCCCCAAAATTTCCCAGAAAATTTCCCCAAAATGCCACAAAAATTCCTCCCAAAATTCCACAAAATTCTAAAGAAATTCCCCAAAAATATTTCCAAAAATCAAAATTTAAAAAAAATTTCCCATAAAATCTCCCCAAAAATTCCTCAAAAAATTCCCAAAATTCCACAAAAATTGCTCAAAAAATTCCCCAAAATTTCCCAGAAAATTTTCCCAAAATTCCACAAAAATTCGTCAAAAAATTCACAAAATTTCCCAGAAAATTTCACCCCAAAATCCCACAAAATTTAAGAAAAAAATTCCACCAAATCAGCTAAAAATCATCCAAAAATATTTTTTAAAATTCCCCCAAGATTCCCAAAAAAATCACACCAAAAATTCCCTAAGTTCCAAAAAATTCCCAGAAATTTCCAAAAAAATTCCCCCAAAATTTCTCCAAAATTCCCACAAAATTTCCAAAAAAAAAAAATCCCCCAAATTCCAAGAAAATTCCTCTGAAATTCCCACAAAATTTCCACCCCAAAATCCCCAAATTTCAATAAAATTCACCTCAAAAATCCCCAAAATTTTCTCAAAATTCCCCCCAAAAAATCTCAAAACTGCCCCAAAATTTCTCCAAAATTCCCCTCAAAAAATCCCAAAAATTCCAAGAAATTTCCACAAATTTTCCACCCCAAAATCCCCAAAATTCCAACAAAATTCCCCCCAAAAATCCAAAAAATTCCCCAAAAATTTCTCCCAAATTCCCCTAAAATTAAAAATAAAATCCCCCAAAATTTCTCCCAAATTCCCAAAAATTTCCCAAAAAAATCCCAAAAATTCCAAGAAAATTCCAAGAAATTCCCACAAAATTTCCTCCCCAAAATCTTCAAAATTCCAAAAAAAATCCAAAAAATTCCAAAAAAATTCAAAAAAATTCTAAAAAAAAATCCCCAAATTTCAGCAAAATTGACCCCAAAAATCCCAAATTCCTCCAAAATTTCCCAAAATTCCCGGATTTTTCCCAAAATTCCTGGATTTTCCCAAAATTCCCGGATTTCCCCCCCCCAAAATTCCAGAATTTTCCTCACCTGCTCGCCAGGAGCTCCAGGGGCGCCCCCAGGTGGAGCCGGAGGCGGGACCCCAACCCTGGGGAGGGGCGGGGGTGACGTCATCCAGGTGTGCCCAGCTGTGCCCAGGTGACCCCAAATCCCCCCAGGTGTGCCCAGGTGTGCCCAGGTGTGCCCCCAAATCCCATCCAGGTGTGCCCAGGTGTGCGCAGGTGTGCCCAGGTGACCCCAAATCTCATCCAGGTGTGCCCAGGTGTGCCCAGGTGTGCCCAGGTGTGCCCCAAATCCCATCCAGGTGTGCCCAGGTGTGCCCAGGTGACCCCAAATCCCATCCAGGTGTGCCCAGGTGTGCCCAGGTGTGCCCCAAATCCCATCCAAGTGTGCCCAGGTGTGCCCAGGTGTGCCCCAAATCCCATCCAGGTGTGCCCAGGTGTGCCCAGGTAACCCCAAATCCCCCCAGGTGTGCCCAGGTGTGCTCCAAAGTCCCCCCAGGTGTGCCCAGGTGTGCCCAGGTGTGACCCCAAATCCAATCCAGGTGTGTCCAGGTGTGCCCAGGTGTGACCCCAAATCCCATCCAGGTGTGCCCAGGTGATCCCAAATCTCATCCAGGTGTGCCCAGGTGTGCCCAGGTGTGCCCAGGTACACCCAAATCCAATCCAGGTGTGCCCAGGTGTGCCCAGGTAACCCCAAACATCCCCCAGGTGTGCCCAAAATGTCCACAACTCCTCCCAGGTGTGCCCAACCCCTCCCCCAGGTGTGCCCAGGTGTGCCCTTGTGCCCAGGTGTGCCCAGGTGTGCCCAAAATGGCCCCAACCCCCCCCCACGTGACCTCAGGTGTGCCCAGGTGACGCCAACCCCTCCCCAGGTGTACCCAGGTGTGCCCAGGTGACCCCAAATTATCCCCCAGGTGTGCCCAGGTGTGACCCCAAATCCCATCCAGGTATGCCCAGGTGTGCCCAGGTGTGACCCCAAATCCCATCCAGGTGTGCCCAGCTGTGCCCAGGTGTGACCCCAAATCCCATCCAGGTGTGCCCAGCTGTGCCCAGGTGTGCCCCAAATCCCATCCAGGTGTGCCCAGGTGTGCCCAGATGACCCCAAATCCCATCCAGGTGTGCCCAGGTGTGCCCCCAAATCCCATCCAGGTGTGCCCAGGTGTGCCCAGGTAACCCCAAATCCCCCCAGGTGTGCCCAGGTGTGCCCCAAATCCCATCCAGGTGTGTCCAGGTGTGCCCAGGTGACCCCAAATCCCATCCAGGTGTGCCCAGGTGTGCCCAGGTAACCCCAACTTCCCCCCAGGTGTGCCCAGGTGTGCCCAGGTGTGACCCAAAATCCCATCCAGGTGTGCCCAGGTGTGCCCACGTGACCTCAAAACACCCCCAGGTGTGCCCAGGTAGCCCCAAATCCCATCCAGGTGTGCCCAGGTGTGCCCACGTGACCTCAAAACACCCCCAGCTGTGCCCAGGTAGCCCCAAATCCCATCCAGGTGTGCCCAGGTGTGACCAGGTGTGCCCCAAAACCCCCCCAGGTGTGCCACGGTGTGCCCAGGTGACCCCAAAATGCCCCCAGGTGTGTCCAAGTGACCCCAAAACCCCCCCAGGTGTGCCCACAATGCCCCCCAGGTGTGCCCAGGTGACCTCAGGTTCCCCCCAGGTGACTCCAAATCCCCCCCCAGGTGTGCCCAGGTGACCTCAGGCGTGCCCAGGTGACCCTGAAACCCCCCAGGTGTGCCCAGGTGTGCCCAGGTGTGCCCAGGTGTGCCCAGGTGACCCCAAATCCCATCCAGGTGTGCCCAGGTGTGCCCAGGTAACCCCAACTTCCCCCAGGTGTGCCCAGGTGTGCTCCAAAGTCCCCCCAGGTGTGTCCAGGTGTGCCCAGGTGTGACCCCAAATCCCATCCAGGTGTGTCCAGGTGTGCCCAGGTGTGACCCCAAATCCCATCCAGGTGTGCCCAGGTGATCCCAAATCTCATCCAGGTGTGCCCAGGTGTGCCCAGGTGTGCCCAGGTACACCCAAATCCAATCCAGGTGTGCCCAGGTGTGCCCAGGTAACCCCAAATCATCCCCCAGGTGTGCCCAAAATGTCCCCAACTCCTCCCAGGTGTGCCCAGGTGTGCTCCAGGTGTCCCCAGGTGTGCCCAACCCCTCCCCCAGGTGTGCCCAGGTGTGCCCAGGTGTGCCCTTGTGCGCCCAGGTGTGCCCAAAATGGCCCCAAACCCCCCCCACATGACCTCAGGTGTGCCCAGGTGACGCCAACCCCTCCCCAGGTGTACCCAGGTGTGCCCAGGTGACCCCAAATTATCCCCCAGGTGTGCCCAGGTGACCCCAAAGTCCCCCCAGGTGTGCCCAGGAAACCCCAAATCTGATCCAGGTGTGCCCAGATGTGCCCAGGTGACCTCAACACCCCCAAGGTGTGCCCACGTGACCCCAAATCCCATCCAGGTGTGCCCAGGCACCCCCAAATCATCCCCCAGGTGTGCCCAGCTGTGCCCAGGTAACCCCGAAGCCCATCCAGGTGTGTCCAGGTGAGCCCAGGTGACCTCAAACCCCCCCCCAGGTGTGCCCAGGTGACCCCAAATCCCATCCAGGTGTGCCCCGGTGTGCCCAGGTGACCCCAAAATGTCCCCAGGTGTGCCCAAGTGACCCCAAAACCCCCCCAGGTGTGCCCAAAATGCCCCCCAGGTGTGCCCAGGTGACCTCAGGTTCCCCCCAGGTGACCCCAAATCCCCCCCCAGGTGTGCCCAGGTGACCTCAGGCGTGCCCAGGTGACCCTGAAACCCCCCAGGTGTGCCCAGGTGTGCCCAGGTGACCCCAAATCCCATCCAGGTGTGCCCAGGTGTGCCCAGGCACCCCCAAATCATCCCCCAGGTGTGCCCAGGTGACCCCAAATCATCCCCCAGGTGTGCCCATGTGTGCCCAGGTGTGCCCAAAATAGCCCCCAAACCCCCCTAGGTGTGCCCAGGTGTGCCCAGGTAACCCCAAAACCTCCCCCGGTGTGCCCAGGTGTCCCCAGGTTCACCCCAAGTGACCCCACAATGCCCCCAGGTGTGCCCTGCCCAGGTGACCCCAAAACCTCCCCAGGTGTGCCCAGGTAACCCCAAATCGAATCCAGGTGTGCCCAGGTGACCTCAGGTTCCCCCCAGGTGACCCCAAAATCTCCCCAGGTGTGCCCAGGTGACCCCAGGTAACCCCAACCCTCCCCCCAGGTGTGCCCAGGTGACCCCAAAATCTCCCCAGGTGTGCCCAGGTGCGCCAAGGTGACCCCAAAACCTCCCCACGTGACCTCAGGTGACCTCAGGTGTGCCCAGGTGTGCCCATCCCCCCCAGGTGTGCCCAGGTGTGCCCAGGTGCCCCCAGATGTGCCTAAGTGTGCCCAGGTGTGCCCCAGGTGTCCCCAGGTGTCCCCAGGTGCCCCTCCCCCCCCCAGGTGCTCCCAGGTGTGCCCAGGTGCCTCTTCCCCCCCAAGTGCCCCCAGGTGTGCCCAGGTGCCCCCAAAGCCCCCCAGGTGTGCCCAGGTGTGCCCCAGGTGCCTCTCCCCACCCAGGTGTGCCCAGGTGTCTCCAGGTGTGCCCAGGTGTGCCAGGTGTGCCCAACTGTGCCCAGGTGACCCCAGAACCCCCCCAGGTGCCCCCAGGTGCGCCCATGTGCCCCCAGGTGTGCCCAGGTGACCCCAGAACCTCCCCCAGGTGTGCCCAGGTGTGCCCAGGTGTCCCCAGGTGTGCCCAGGTGTCCCCAGGTGTGCCCAGGTGCCCCTCCCCCTCCAGGTGTGCCCAGGTGTGCCCAGGTGCCCCTCCCCCCCCCAGGTGTGCCCAGGTGTGCCCCAGGTGCCCCTCCCCCCCCCAGGTGTCCCCAGGTGTGCCCAGGTGCCCCTCCCCCCCCCAGGTGTGCCCAGGTGCCCCTCCCCCCCCCCAGGTGTGCCCAGGTGCCCCTCCCCCCCCCGGTGTGCCCCAGATGCCCCTCCCCCCCCAGGTGTGCCCAGGTGTCCCCAGGTGTGCCCAGGTGCCCCTCCCCCCCAGGTGTGCCCTCACCTGGCAGCAGCGGCTCCCTGGGATTCACCTGTTCGGGCGTGGGCAGCTCCAGCTTGACCCCGCCCACTCCTTCGCACGCCACGCCCCTTTCCCCTTTAGCCCCGCCCCCTCGCAGGGCCCAGCCAATGGCGAGGCGGAGGCGGGGCCTGTTCAGGGAGGTGAGGGTGAGCGAGCCCAGGGCCGCCAGGTTGGAGCCCAGGTGAGCGGCCAGGAGCAGCGCCAGGGTGGCCCAGGTGAGCCTGCACAGGTGAGGGGCGGGGCCAGGTGAGGCTGGGACACGCCCACTGCCTGATAGGCCACGCCCACTTACAGATAAGCCACACCCACATCACAACACAGAGCCCCAGCCTCACCTGGGCCACGCCCACTAAACCTGGGCCACGCCCAGCTGAGGCTGAACAGGTGAGGGGTGTGGACAGGTAAGACTGGGACACGCCCTCTGCCTGATAGGCCACGCCTACTTATAGATAAGCCACGCCCACATCACAACACAGAGCCCCAACCTCACCTGGGCCAGGCCCAGCACACCTGGGCTAGACACAGGTGAGCCTGGACAGGTGAGGGGCGTGGCCAGGTGAGGCTGGGACACGCCCACTGCCTGATAGGCCACGCCTACTTACAGATAAGCCACGCCCACCTCACCAGAGAGAGCCCCAACCTCACCTGGGCCACGCCCACTAAACCTGGACCATGCCCAGGTGAGCCTGGACAGGTGAGGGGCGTGGCCAGGTGAGGTTGGGACACGCCCACTGCCAGATAGGCCACGCCTACTTATAGATAAGCCACACCCACATCACAACACAAAGCCCCAACCTCACCTGGGCCACGCCCACTAAACCTGGACCAAGCCCAGGTGAGGCTGGACAGGTGAGGGGCGTGGCCAGCTGAGGCTGGGACACGCCCACTGCCTGATAGGCCACGCCTACTTATAGATAAGCCACGCCCACCTCACCAGAGAGAGCCCCAGCCTCACCTGGGCCATGCCCACTAAACCTGGACCATGCCCAGGTGAGCCTGGACAGGTGAGGGGCGTGGCCAGGTGAGAATGGGACATGCCCACTGCCTGATAGGCCACGCCCACTTACAGATAAGCCACGCCCACAGCACAACACAGAGCCCCAGCCTCACCTGGGCCACGCCCACCACACCTGGACTAGACACAGGTGAGGCTGGACAGGTGAGGGGCGTGGCCAGGTGGGGCTGGGACACGCCCACTGATTAATAGGCCAGGCCTACTTACAGATAAGCCACACCCACATCACAAAACAGAGCCCCAACCTCACCTGGGCCACGCCCACCACAGCTGGACTAGACACAGGTGAGCCTGGACAGGTGAGGGGCGTGGCCAGGTGAGGCTGGGACACGCCCACTGCCTGATAGGCCACGCCCACTTACAGATAAGCCACACCCACATCACAAAACAGAGCCCCAACCTCACCTGGGCCACGCCCACCTCACCTTAACTAGACAAAGGTGTGGCTGGACAGGTGAGGGGGCGTGGCCAGGTGAGAATGGGACACGCCCAGTTACAGACAGGCCCCACCCTGTTTATGGATAAGCCACGCCCACCTCACCTGAAACACTTTAAAACCTTTTGGCCCCTCCCCTTTCCCCACAAGCCCCTCCCTCCTTCTTATCCAACCCTTTAAGCCCCTCCCACTTTCCAACCCATTTCAAGCCCCTCCCCTTTCAAACCCCTCCCCTTTAAGCCCCTCCCTCGAACCTCCCCTCACTTAAGCCACGCCCCTTTTCCCAAGCCACACCCACTAAAGACCCCACCCAATTCAAACCCCACCTCTTGAAGCTCCGCCCCATTTTGGCCACACCCCTTTCCATTCCCCACTAGTATTTAAGCCCCGCCCACTTTTGCATCCCTCCCCTTATGCCCCGCCCCTTTCATAAGCCACGCCCCCTTGTGGCCCCACCCACCCCTCTTGACTCCGCCCCTTACCATGGCCGCCCGTCCAGCAGTGGGAGGAGCAACAGCGACAGCAACAGCCCCGCCCCGTTCACCAGCGTCTCCTGCCCAGTACAGACCAGTATAGACCAGTAAGGACCAGTATGGACCAGTACGGACCAGTATAAACCAGTAAGGACCAGTATGGACCAGTATGAACCAGTACGGACCAGTATGGACCAGTATGGACCAGTATGGACCAGTATGGACCAGTATAAACCAGTAAGGACCAGTATGGACCAGTATGGACCAGTATGAACCAGTATAAACCAGTATAGACCAGTATGGACCAGTATGGACCAGTACGGACCAGTATGGACCAGTACAGACCAGTATATACCAGTATAGACCAGTATGGACCAGTATGGACCAGTACGGACCAGTATGGACCGGTACGGACCAGTATGGACCAGTATAAACCAGAACAGACCAGTATGGACCAGTATAAACCAGTATAAACCAGTACGGACCAGTACAGACCAGTACGGACCAGTATAAACCAGTATGGACCATTATGGCAGAATATGGACCAGTATAGACCAGTAAGGACCAGTACAAACCAGTACAGACCAGTATAAACCAGTATAGACCAATACGGACCGGTATGGACCACTACGGACCAGTACAGACCAGTATGAACCAGTATGAACCAGTATAAACCAGTAAGGGCTGTCCCAATCTCCTCCTAATTCCCTCCCAGTCCAAACCAGTGCTCCCAGTCCCACCTGGCTGCTGTCCTTAGCGGCCATCTTGGATTACATTACTTGACCGCCATCTTGGATTGCTAGCTCAGTTAGCTCTATAAACCAGTATAAACCAGTATAAACCAGTATAAACCAGTATAAACCAGTAATGGCTGTTCCAGTCCCCTTTCAGTGCCCTCCCAGTCCAAACCAGTGCTCCCAGTCCCACCTGGCTGCTGTCCTTGGCGGCCATCTTGGAATACATTACTTGGCCGCCATCTTGGATTGTTAGTTCGTTTAGCACTATAAACCAGTATAAACCAGTATAAACCAGTATAAACCAGTATGGACCTGTATAAACCAGCATAAACCAGTATAAACCAGTATAAACCAGTATGGGCTTTCCCAATCTCCTCCCAGTATGCTCCCAGTGCCCTCCCAGTCCAAACCAGTGCTCCCAGTCCCACCTGGCTGCTGCCTTTGGCGGCCATCTTGGATTACATTACTTGGCCGCCATCTTGGATTGCTAGCTCGTTTAATACTGTAAACCAGTATAAACCAGTATACACCAGTATAAACCAGTATGGGCTGTTCCAGTCCCCTTCCAGTGCCCTCCCAGTCCAAACCAGTGCTCCCAGTCCCACCTGCCTGCTGGCCTTGGCGGCCATCTTGGATTACATTACTTGGCCGCCATCTTGGATTGCTAGCTTGCCTAGCACTATAAACCAGTATAAACCAGTATAAACCAGTATAAACCAGTATGGGCTTTCCCAATCTCCTCCCAGTCCCCTCCCAGTGCCCTCCCAGTCCAAACCAGTGCTCCCAGTCCCACCTGGCTGCTGTCCTTGGTGGCCATCTTGGATTACATTACTTGGCCGCCATCTTGGATTGCTAGCTCAATTAGCACTATAAACCAGTATAAACCAGTATAAACCAGTATAAACCAGTAAGGGCTGTCCCAATCCCCTCCCAGTGCCCTTCCAGTGCCCTCCCAGTCCAAACCAGTGCTCCCAGTCCCACCTGGCTGCTGTCCTTGGCGGCCATCTTGGATTACATTACTTGGCCGCCATCTTGGATTGCTAGCTCAATTAGCTCTATAAACCAGTATAAACCAGTATAAACCAGTATAAACCAGTATGGGCTGTCCCAATCTCCTCCCAGTGCCCTTCCAGTGCCCTCCCAGTCCAAACCAGTGCTCCCAGTCCCACCTGGCTGCTGTCCTTGGCGGCCACGTCGGCCACGTTGTCCCTCCGGGCCTGGTGCACGGCCAAGGCCGCCCTGGTGGCGCCGCCGGCCACGCCCACCACGCACTGCGACCAGTACAGACCAGTATGAACCAGTATGGACCAGTATGGACCAGTATAAAGGGAAAAATCCGGTGTAAACCGGTATAAACCAGTATAGACCAGTATAAACCAGTATAAACCAGTATAGACCAAGGAGCCCAGCCAGGCTGGAACCCAGTGACTGCCCAGTATGGACCAGTATAAACCAGTAACCGCCCAGTCCCGCCCAGTATCATCCCAGCTCCTCCCAGTCCCTCCCAGTCCCTCTCAGCCCTTCCCAGTTCCCTCCCAGTATAAACCAGTAACCTCCCAGTCCCCTCCCAGTCCCTCCCAGATTGATCCCAGTCCCTCCCAGTCCATCCCAGTTCCCTCCCAGTCCATCCCAGTCCGTCCCAGTTCCCTCCCAGTACATCCCAGTCCGTCCCAGTTCCTTCCCAGTCCATCCCAGTCCCTCCCAGTCCCTCCCAGTCCATCCCAGTTCCCTCCCAGTTCGTTCCCAGTCCCTCTCAGCCCTTCCCAGTTCCCTCCCAGTCCATCCCAGTCCCTCCCAGTCCATCCCAGTTCCCTCCCAGTCCATTCCCAGTCCATTCCAGTCCCTCCCAGTTCCCTCCCAGTATCCCCCATTCCCTCCCAGTATAACCCAGTCCCTCCCAGTCCCTCCCAGTATAACCCAGTCCCCTCCCAGTTCCCTCCCAGTCCATCCCAGTCCCTCCCAGTCCCTCCCAGTTCCCTCCCAGTCCCCTCCCAGTCCATCCCAGTCCCTCCCAGTTCCCCCCCAGTCCCACCCTGGCTGCGGCCGCCATGACCAGGAGGGCGGGGCCAAGGCTCAGCCAATGGGGAGCGAGGATTTCCAGCACCAGGGCGACGTCATTGAGAATATCCGCCACGAACCTGGGTGGGCGGGGCTTGCCCTTATTTGGAGTTGGGGGCGTGGCCTGGCCATATATGGCAAAGGGGGTGGAGCTTAAAGTCCACTGCAATATATAGCAAGGGGGTGGAGCTTAAGGCCTGCTGCCATGTATGGCAAAGGGGGTGGAGCTTAAGGGGGTGGAGCTCAAGGGGGGTGGAGCTCAAGGTCCATTGCCATATATGGCAAGGGGGTGGAGCTTAGGGTCCACTGCAATATATAGCAAAGGGGGTGGAGCCTAAAGACCACTGCCATATATGGCAAAGGGGGTGGAGCTTAAGGTCCCATGCCATGTATGGCAAATGGGGTGGAGCTTAAGGGGGTGGAGCTCAAGGTCCATTGCCATTTATGGCAAAGGGGGTGGAGCTTAAGGTCCACTGCAATATATAGCAAGGGGGTGGAGCTTAAGGTCCACTGCCATATATGGCAAAGGGGGTGGAGCTTAAGGGGGGGAGCTCAAGGTCCATTGCCATATATGGCAAAGGGGGTGGAGCTTAAGGCCCACTGCCATATATAGCAAAGGGGGTGGAGCTTAAAGTCCACTGCCATAAATGGCAAAGGGGGTGGAGCTTAAGGTCCATTGCCATTTATAGGAGGGAAGGGGCGGGGCTTAGGGAGAGGCCTCACTGCCATATATGGAAAAGGGGGTGGAGCTTCGGGGCCGGCAGGGCTTGGTGCCATCTATGGTAATAAGGGGGGGTGGGGCTTAGGTGGGCGTGGCCATATATGGGAAAAGGGGCGTGGCCTCACCGCCATTGCTTGGCCTCGCAGTCCAGGTGGCCCCTGAGGGAGGGAAACCAGTAAAGACCAGTAAGGACCAGTATGGACCAGTATGGACCAGTATGGGCTGGTATGGACCAGTACGGACCAGTATGGACCAGTATGGACCAGTACGGATCAGTGTGGAGCAGAATGGGCCATTATGGGCCGGTATGGACCAGTATGGACCAGTATGGGCTGGTATGGACCAGTATGGACCAGTATGGACCAGTATGGACCAGTACAGACCAGTATAAACCAGTATGGACCAGTATAAACCAGTATAAACCAGTATGGGCCGGTATGGACCAGTATAAACCAGTATGGGCCGGTATGGACCAGTATGGACTGGTATGGACCAGTATGGACTGGTATGGACCAGTATGGACCAGTATGGACCAGTATGGACCAGTATGGACCAGTATGGACCAGTATAAACCAGTATGGACCAGTACGGACCAGCGTAGACCAGTATGGACCAGTATAAACCAGTATGGGCTGGTATTGACTGGTAGGGACCAGTATGGACTGGTAGGGACCAGTACAGACCAGTATAAACTGGTATGGACTAGTATGGACCATTATGGACCAGTACAGACCAGTATGGACCAGTACAGACCAGTATAAACCAGTATGGACCAGTATGGACTAGTATAAACCAGTATGGACCAGTATGGACCAGTATGGACCAGTATAAACCAGTATGGACCAGTATGGACCAGTATAAACCAGTATGGACCAAGATGGACCAGTATAAACCAGTATGGACCAGTATGGACCAGTATGGACCAGTATAAACCAGTATGGACCAGTATGGACCAGTATGGACCAGTATGGACCGGTATGGACCAGAGTGGACCAATATGAACCAGTACAGACCAGTATAAACCGGTATGGACCAGTATGGACCATTATGGACCAGTATGGACCAGTATGGACCAGTATGGACCAGTATGGACCAGTATAAACCAGTATGGACCAGTATGGACCAGTATGGACCAGTATGGACCATCAGTCCCCTCCCAGTCCCTCCCAGTCCCTCCCAGTCCCTCCCAGTCCGTCCCAGTCCGTCCCAGTCCGTCCCAGTCTCACCCCTGCAGCCACACGAAGCCGATCCTGGTGAGGATCCCGACCCCGTCTGGGGAAACAAAACCGGGAAATTCCGGGAATTATGGGATGGAATTGCGGGAATTCTGGGGAATTCTGGGAATTATGGGATGGAATTGCGGGAATTCTGGGAAATTCCGGGAATTATGGGATGGAATTGCGGGAAATCTGGGAATTTTGGGAATTCTGGGAATTCTGGGAATTCTGGGATGGAATTCTGGGAATTCTGGGAATTCTGGGATGGAATTCTGGGAATTCTGGGAATTCTGGGATGGAATTCTGGGAATTCTGGGAATTATGGGATGGAATTCTGGGAATTCTGGTAATTATGGGATGGAATTTCTGGGAATTTTAGGAATTTTAGGAATTATGGGATGGAATTCTGGGAATTCTGGGAATTCTGGGATGGAATTCTGGGAATTTCTGGGGAATTCTGGGAATTTAAGATCAAAATCTGGGAATTCTGGGAATTCTGGGATGGAATTCTGGGAATTTTGGGAATTCTGGGATGGAATTCTGGGAATTCTGGGATGGAATTCTGGGAATTCTGGGATGGAATTCTGGGAATTTGGGGAATTCTGGGAATTCTGGGATGGAATTCTGGGAATTTGGGGAATTTTGGGAATTTCTGGGATGGATTTCTGGGAATTCTGGGATGGAATTTCTGGGGAATTCTGGGAATTTTTGTGAAATTTTTGGTAATTTTGGAAAATTCTGAGATGGAATTTCTGGGAATTTTTGGGAATTTTTTGGAATTCTGGGATGGAATTCTGGGAATTCTGGGACTTTTGGGAATTCTGGGATGGAATTCTGGGAATTTCTGGGGAATTCTGGGAATTTTGGGATGGAATTCTGGGAATTTCTGGGGAATACTGGGAATTTGGGGTGGAATTCTGGGGAATTCTGGAAAATTCTGGGAATTTCTGGGAATTTTGAGATGGAATTCTGGGAATTTTGGGAATTCTGGGATGGAATTCTGGGAATTTTGGGGAATTTCTGGGAATTTCTGGGGTGGAATTGTGGGAATTTTGGGAATTCTGGGAATTTCTGGGACGTTTTCTGACATTTTTGGGAATTTTGGAGGATTCTGGGTTGGAATTCTGGGAATTTCTGGGAATTTGGAGTGGAATTCTGGGGAATTCTGGGGAATTCTGGAAAATTCTGGGAATTTCAGGATGGAATTCTGGGAATTTCTGGGAATTTTGAGGAATTCAAGGAGGAATTCTGGGAATTTTGGGGAAATTTGGGATGGAATTTTGGGAATTCTGGGAATTCTGGGATGGAATTCTGGGAATTTTGGGAATTCTGGGATGGAATTCAGGGAATTCTGGGATGGAATTTTGGGAATTCTGGGAATTCTGGGATGGAATTCTGGGAATTTGGGGAATTTTGGGAATTTCTGGGATGGATTTCTGGGAATTCTGGGATGGAATTTCTGGGGAATTCTGGGAATTTTTGTGAAATTTTTGGGAATTTTGGAAAATTCTGAGATGGAATTTCTGGGAATTTTTGGGAATTTTTTGGAATTCTGGGATGGAATTCTGGGAATTCTGGGAATTTTGGGAATTCTGGGATGGAATTCTGGGAATTTCTGGGGAATTCTGGGAATTTTGCGTTGGAATTCTGGGAAATCTGGGAGAGAATTTTGGGAATTCTGGGAATTTCTGGGAATTCCAGGATGGAATTATGAAGATTTTTCTGGGAATTTTGGGAATTCTGGGTCGGAATTCTGGGAATTTTTGTGAAATTTTTGGGAATTTTGGAGGATTCTGGCTTGGAATTCTGGGGAATTCTGGGAATTTCAGGAAGGAATTCTGGGAATTTCTGGGAATTTTGAGGAATTCAGGGAGGAATTCTGGGAATTTTGGGGAAATCTGGGATGGAATTCTGGGAATTTCTGGGAATTTGGGGAATTCTGGGAATTTCTGGGGAATTCTGGGAATTCCAAGATGGAATTATGAAGATTTTTCTGGGAATTTTGGGAATTTCTGGGATGGAATTCTGGAAAATTCTGGGGATTTCTGGGAATTTTTGTGAAATTTTTGGGAATTTTGGAGGATTCTGGCTTGGAATTCTGGGAATTCTGGGAATTTCTGGGAATTTCAGGATGGAATTCTGGGAATTTCTGGGAATCTTGAGGAATTCAGGGAGGAATTCTGGGAATTTTGGGGAAATCTGGGATGGAATTCTGGGAATTTGGGGAATTCTGGGGAATTCTGGGAATTGCGGGGGAATACTGGGAATTTGGGGTGGAATTCTGGGGAATTCTGGAAAATTCTGGGAATTTCTGGGAATTTTGAGATGGAATTCTGAGAATTTGTGGGAATTTTGGGGAATTCTGGGATGGAATTCTGGGAATTTTGGGAAATCTGGGATGGAATTCTGGGAATTTCTGGGGAATTTTGGGAATTTTGGGAATTTTGGGAATTTTTGTGTAATTTTTTGGATTTTTTGAGAATTCTGGGATGGAATTCTGGGAATTTTTTGGGAATTTTGGGAATTTTGGGAATTTAAGATCAAATTCTGGGAACTCTGGGAATTCTGGGATGGAATTCTGAGAATTCTGGGGAATTCTGGGAATTATGGGATGGAATTCTGGGAATTCTGGGAATTCTGGGATGGAATTCTGGGAATTTTTGGGAATTTGGGGTGGAATTCTGGAAAATTCTGGGAATTTCTGGGAATTTGGGGAATTCTGGGAATTTCTGGGGAATTCTGGGAATTCCAAGATGGAATTATGAAGATTTTTCTGGGAATTTTGGGAATTCTGGGATGGAATTCTGGAAAATTCTGGGAATTTCTGGGAATTTTTGGGATGGAATTCTGGGAATTTCGAGAATTCTGGGAATTCTATGATGGAATTCTGGGAATTCAGGGAGGAATTCTGGGAATTTTGGGAATTTTTGGGAATTTGGGGTGGAAATCTGGAAAATTCTGGAAAATTCTGGGAATTTCGAGTTGGAATTCTGGGAATTTCTGGGAATTTTAGGGAATTCAGGGAGGAATTCTGGGAATTTTTTAGGAATTTCTGGGAATTTCTGGGAATTCTGTGAATTTGGGGCTGGAATTTTGGGGAATTCTGAGCTGGAATTCCCAGATATTTTCTAGGGAATTCCAGGATTTTTTGGTGGAGAATTCCAGGGAATTTTTCGGGAATTTTGGAGATTCCAGGGAATTTTTGGGAATTTTGGGAATTCCGGGGATTTTTTCAGGAATTTTGGGGATTTTGGGTGGGATTTCCGGGGATTTTTCCGGGAATTTTTGGGATTCCAGATGGGAATTCTGGGGATTTTTCAGGAATTTTGGGAATTCTGGGTGGGAATTCTGGGAAATTTTTTGGGAATTTGGGGGATTTTAGGTGGGAATTCCGGGGATTTTCCAGGAATTTTGGGGATTTTTTCAGGAATTTTGGGGATTCTGGGTGGGAATTCCAGGGAATTTTCGGGAATTCCAGGGATTTTTCTGGAATTTTCTGGAATTCCAGGTGGGAATTCTGGGGATTTTTCTGGAATTTTGGGGATTTGGGGTTGGAATTCCGGAAATTTTTCAGGAATTTTGGGAATTCCAGGAGGGAATCCCAGGAAATTTTCAGGAATTTCGGGGATTTTTCCAGGAATTTTTGGGAATTCCAAGTGGGAATTCCAGGGATTTTTTCTGGAATTTTGGGAATTCTGGGGATTTTTTGGGAATTTCGGGTTGGAATTCCAGGGATTTTTTTGGGGAATTTTGGAGATTCTGCGTGGGAATTTCGGGGATTTTTCAGGAATTCTGGAAATTTTAATGGATTTTTTTGGGAATTCTGGGCAAGAATTCCCGGGATTTGTTGGGAATTTTGGGAATTCCGGGGATTCTTCTGGAATTTTGGGGATTCTGGGTGGGAATTCTGGGGATTTTTTGGGAATTTTTTTTGGATTTTTGGGTGGGAATTCCAGGGAATTTTTGGGAATTTTGGGAATTCTGGGTGGGAATTCTGGATTTTTTTTCTGGAATTTTGGGGATTTTTTGGGTGGGAATTCCGGGGAATTTTTTGGGAATTCCGGGTGGGAATTCTGGGGATTTTTCAGGAATTTTGGGGATTTAAGGTGGGAATTCCGGGAATTTTTGGGAATT
>NW_028167502.1:0-29059 GCF_963513975.1 Fringilla coelebs | reverse complement strand
GAAAATCGCCTCCGACGGCCGCGGGCACCTGCGGGGAGGGCGGGGGAGAACTCCTGAAATCCCAGGGAAATCCCCAAATCCGACGGGATTCACCCCAAAATCCCCAAATCCGACGAGATTCACCCCAAAATCCAGCGAGATTCACCCCAAAATCCAACGAGATTCACCCCAAAATCCCCAAATCCGACGAGATTCACCCCAAAATCCCCAAATCCGACGAGATTCACCCCAAAATCACAAAATCCAACGAGATTCACCCCAAAATCCCCAAATCTGACGAGATTCACCCCAAAATCCAACGAGATTCACCCCAAAATCCCCAAATCCGACGAGATTCACCCCAAAATCCAACGAGATTCACCCCAAAATCCCCAAATCCGACGAGATTCACCCCAAAATCCCCAAATCCGACGAGATTCACCCCAAAATCCCCAAATCCGACGAGATTCACCCCAAAATCCAACGAGATTCACCCCAAAATCCCCAAATCCGACGAGATTCACCCCAAAATCCCCAAATCCGACGAGATTCACCCCAAAATCCAACGAGATTTACCCCAAAATCCCCAAATCCGACGAGATTCACCCCAAAATCCCCAAATCCGATGAGATTCACCCCAAAATCCCCAGATCCCGTCATTTTCACCCGGGGAAAATCCCCAAATCTGATGAGATTCACCCCAAAATCCCCAAATCCAGCGAGATTCACCCCAAAATCACAAAATCCAACGAGATTCACCCCAAAATAACAAAATCCAATGAGATTCACCCCAAAACCCAAATCCCATCGTTTTCACCCGGGGAAAAATCCCCAAATCTGATGAGATTCACCCCAAAATCCAACGAGATTCACCCCAAAATCCCCAAATCCGATGAGATTCACCCCAAAATCCCCAAATCCAACGAGATTCACCCCAAAATCCCCAAATCCGACGAGATTCACCCCAAAATCCCCAAATTCCGTCGTTTTCACCCAGAATTCCCAAAGGTTCCCGGAGTTTGGGGAGATTCACCCAAAATTCCGACCCCCCCCCACCCCCCCCAATGTTCCCAGTTTGCAAAAATCCCCAAAATCCCCAAAATTTTTGATTTTCACCCCCAATTCCCAAAGGTTTGAAGGGTTTGCTGAGATTTCTCCAGAATTCCAAACTCTGTTCCCAATCCCAAAATTCCCCAAATTCTCCCAATTTCCCCAAATCCCCTCCTCTCCCCCACATCCCAAACAATCCCAAAATTCCCAAATTACCCCAAAATTCCCACATTTCCCCCAAATTTGGGATTTTCCCAGCTGGGGGCGGGGTCAGGGAGTTCCCAGGTCCCAAATATCCCCAAAATTCCCCAAAAGGCCCCGAATTCCCCCAATCCCGGACCCCAGCGGCCCCAGAATTCCAGATTTTCCCCCGAATTCCCCCGATCCCGGACCCAGCAGCCCCAGAATTCCGGATTTTCCCCCAATTCTGGACCCGGCGTTCCCAGAATTCCGGATTTTTCCCAAATTCCCCCGATCCCGGACCCCGGCAGCCCCAGCGTTCCCGGAATTCCGGGGTTTTCCCTGAATTCCCCTGATCCTGGACCCAGCATTCCCAGAATTCCGGATTTTCCCCAAATACCCCCAATCCCGATCCCAGCGTTCCCAGAATTCCAGGATTTTCCCCCGATCCCGGCAGCCCCGGCAGCCCCAGAATTCCGGATTTTCCCCAAATTCCCCGGACCCAGCGTTCCCAGAATTCCGTATTTTCCCCCAATTCTGGACCCGGCATTCCCAGAATTCCGGAATTTTCCCCAATTCCCGGTTTTTACCTCGGGCCGGGCTCGGGGTCCCCCCTGAGGGAGTCTCGGGCGGCCTCGAGCAGCCGCAGCGCCTCGCTGACGTCGGCCTTGTCCACCACGGCCCCCAGCCGGAGACGGGCCTGAAAACGGGCAAAAATACCCAAAATTCACCCCAAAATTCACCCCAAATTCACCCAGAATTCACCAGGCCTTGTCCACCACGGCCCCCAGCCGCAGACGGGCCTGAAAATGGGCAAAAAACAGCGAAATTCACCCCAAAATTCACCCAGAATTCACCAGGCCTTGTCCACCACGGCCCCCAGGCGGAGACGGGCCTGAAACGGGCAAAAAACAGCAAAATTCACCCAAAATTCACCCAAATTCACCCAGAATTCACCAGGCCTTGTCCACCACGGCCCCCAGCCGCAAACGGGCCTGGAAATGGACAAAAACACCCAAAATTCACCCCAAAATTCACCCCAAAATTCACCCAGAATTCACCAGGCCTTGTCCACCACGGCCCCCAGCCGCAGGCGGGCCTGAAACGGGCAAAAAACAGCGAAATTCACCCAAAATTCACCCAAAATTCACCCCAAAATCCAGCCAGAATTCACCCAGAATTCACCAGGCCTTGTCCACCACGGCCCCCAGGCGCAGGTGGGCCTGAAAACACCCAAAACCAGCGAAATTCACCCCAAAATTCACCCCAAAATTCACCCAGAATTCACCAGGCCTTGTCCACCACGGCCCCCAGCCGCAGACGGGCCTGAAATGGACAAAAACACCCAAAATTCACCCCAAAATTCACCCCAAAATTCACCAGGTCTTGTCCACCACGGCCCCCAGCCGCAGACGGGCCTGAAATGGGCAAAAATACCCAAAATTCACCCAAAATTCACCCAGAATTCACCCAAAATCTGCCCCAAAACCACCCAAAGTTCACCCAAAACCTGCCCCAGAATCCACCCAGAATTCACCCAAAATTCACCCCAGAATTCACCCAAAACCTGCCCCAAAAAAAGCCAAAATTCACCCAAAATCTGCTCAAAAATTCACCAAAAATTCACCCAAAATCTGCCCCAAAAATCACACAAAATTCATCCAACACCTGCCCCAAAACCACCCAGAATTCACCCAAAATTCACCCAAAATCTGCTCCAAAAAAACCCCCAGAATTCACCCAAAAGCTATCCCAAAAATCAGCCCAAAATCACCCAAAATCTGCCCCAAACCCTGCCCCAAAAATCACCCCAAATTCACCCAGAATTCACCCAAAATCTGCCCCAAAATTCAGCCAAAACCACCCAGAATTCACCCAAAATCCACCCAGAATTTGAGGATGGCCAGCAGGGTCCTGGCAGAGGTGTAAATGACCCCTGACCGTGGGGCTATGGGCTCAGTGCTGTTCTATACTGGTCTATACTGGTTTATACCGGCCCATACTGGTCCATACTGGTCCATACTGGTCCATACTGGTTTATACTGGTCCGTACCAGAGCCGTGGCCAGGCGCAGGATGGCCAGCAGGGTCCTGGCAGAGGTGTAAATGACCCCTGACCGTGGGGCTATGGGCTCAGTACTGGCCCATACTGCTCTATACTGGTCTGTACTGGTCCATACTGGTCCATACTGGTCTATACTGGTTTATACTGGTCCCTACTGGTCCATACTGGTCCGTACCAGGGCGGTGGCCAGGCGCAGGATGGCCAGCAGGGTCCTGGCAGAGGTGTAAATGACCCCTGACCGTGGGGCTATGGGCTCAGTGCTGTTCTATACTGGTCTGTACTGGTTTATACCGGTCCATACTGGTCCATACTGGTTTATACTGGTCTATACTGGTCCATACTGGTCCGTACCAGAGCGGTGGCCAGGCGCAGGATGGCCAGCAGGGTCCTGGCAGAGGTGTAAATGACCCCTGACCGTGGGGTCACTGCTATCACTGATGGTCAGTACTGGTCTGTACTGGTTTATACCGGTCCATACTGGTCTGTACCGGTCCATACTGGCCCATACTGGTCCATACTGGTCCGTACCAGAGCCGTGGCCAGGCGCAGGATGGCCAGCAGGGTCCTGGCAGAGGTGTAAATGACCCCTGACCATGGGGCTATGGGGTCAGTACTGGCCCGTACTGCTCTATACTGGTCTGTACTGGTTTATACTGGCCCATACTGGTCCATACTGGTCCATACTGGCTTATACCGGTCCGTACCAGGGCGGTGGCCAGGCGCAGGATGGCCAGCAGGGTCCTGGCAGAGGTGTAGAGGCCGTCGCGCCGCTCCCGCCGCAGCTCCACGTAGGCGGCCGTGATGAAATCCCCGAGCGGCTCCGGCACCCGCGGGGACCGGCGGCGGCAGCAGGACAGGTAACGCCTGTTTGGGGTGAAAAACGGGGATTTTGGGAAAAATGGGGAAAGTGGAATGATGGAGAGCCTGTTTGGGGTGAAAAACGGCGATTTTGGGAAAAGTGGGGAAAGTGGAATGATGGAACGGCTGGTTGGGGTGAAAAACGGCGATTTTGGGAAAATTGAAATGATGGAGAGCCTGGTTGGGGTGAGAAACGGCGATTTTGGGAAAAGTGGAATGATGGAGAGCCTGGTTTGGGGTGAAAAACGGCGATTTTGGGAAAATTGAAATGATGGAGAGACTGGTTTGGGGTGAAAAACGGGGATTTTGGGAAAAATTGGAATGATGGAGAGCCTGGGTTGGGGTGAAAAACGGGGATTTTGGGAAAATTGAAATGATGGAGAGCCTGGTTGGGGTGAAAAACGGGGATTTTGGGAAAATTGGGGAAAGTGGAATGATGGAGAGCCTGGGTTGGGGTGAAAAACGGGGATTTTGGGAAAAACGGGAAATTGAAATAATGGAGAGCCTGGTTGGGGTGAAAAACGGCGATTTTGGGGAAAACGGGAAATTGGAAAAATTGAAATGATGGAACGGCTGGGTTGGGGTGAAAAACGGCGATTTTGGGAAAAATGGAATGATGGAGAGCCTGTTTGGGGCGAAAAACGGCGATTTTGGGAAAAGTGGGAAAAAATGGGACTGGGGGAGTGTCAGAATGATGAAATTATGGGGGAAAAAATGGGAATTTTGGGGAAATGGGAATTGTGGGGGCCTGGAATGAGGGAAAAACAGGTAACGCCTGGTTGGGGTGAAAAACGGCGATTTTGGGAAAAATGGGAAAGTGGAATGATGGAGAGCCTGGTTGGGGTGAAAAACGGCGATTTTGGGAAAAACGGGGAAAGTGGAATGATGGAGAGACTGGGTTGGGGTGAAAAACGGCGATTTTGGGAAAAGTGGGGAAAGTGGAATGATGGAGAGACTGGGTTGGGGTGAAAAAATGGCGATTTTGGGAAAAATTGAAATGATGGAGAGCCTGGTTGGGGTGAAAAACGGTGATTTTGGGAAAAACGGGGAAAGTGGAATGATGGAGAGCCTGGTTGGGGTGAAAAACGGGGATTTTGGGAAAATTGGAATGATGGAGAGCCTGGATTGGGGTGAGAAACGGCGATTTTGGGAAAAATGGGGAAAGTGAAATGATGGAACGGCTGGATTGGGGTGAAAAATGGGGATTTTGGGAAAAACGGAAAATGGAATGATGGAGAGCCTGGTTGGGGTGAAAAACGGGGATTTTGGGAAAAACGGGGAAAGTAGAATGATGGAGAGCCTGGTTTGGGGTGAAAAACGGCGATTTTGGGAAAAACGGGGAAAGTGGAATGATGGAGAGCCTGGATTAGGGTGAGAAACGGCGATTTTGGGAAAAAATGGGGAAATCGGGAAAATTGAAATGATGGAACGGCTGGGTTGGGGTGAAAAACGGCGATTTTGGGAAAAAATGGGGAAATTGGAATGATGGAGAGACTGGGTTGGGGTGAAAAACGGGGATTTTGGGAAAATTGGAATTGTGGGAATTTCAGAATGATGAAATTATGGGGGGAAAAAGAGGAATTTTGGGGAAAATGGGAATTTTGGGGCCTGGATTAAGGGAAAAACGGGAAAAATTGAAATGATGGAACGGCTGGATTGGGGGCGAAAAACGGCGATTTTGGGAAAAACGGGAAATTGAAATGATGGAGAGCCTGGTTTGGGGCGAAAAACGGGGATTTTGGGAAAAATGGGGAAATTGAAATGATGGAGAGCCTGGTTGGGGTGAAAAACGGCGATTTTGGGAAAAGTGAAATGATGGAGAGCCTGGTTTGGGGTGAAAAACGGCGATTTTGGGAAAAGTGGGGAAAGTGGAATTGTGGGAATGTCAGAATGATGAAATTATGGGGGAAAAAGAGGAATTTGGGAAATGGGAATTGTGGGGGCCTGGAATGAGGGAAAAATGGGAAAAATTGAAATTATGGAGTGGCTGGAATTGGGGCGAAAAACGGGGATTTTGGAAAAAGTGGGAAAATTGGAACTGGGGAATGTCAGAATCCTGGGAAATTATGGGGGGGAAAAGAGGAATTTGGGGGAAAAAATGGGAATTTTGGGGGCCTGGATGGGGGGAAAAATGGGAAAAATTGAAATGATGGAACGGTTGGATTGGGGCGAAAAACGGCGATTTTGGGAAAAACGGGAAAAGTGGAATTGTGGGAATTTCAGAATGATGAAATTATGGGGGGAAAAGTGGGAATTTTGGGAAAAATGGGAATTGTGGGGGTCTGGATTGGGAGGGAAACTGGAAAAATTGAAATCATAGAATGGTTGGATTGGGGGTGAAAACGGCGATTTTGGGAAAATTGGGAAAATTGGGGAAAATTGGAATGATGGAGAGACTGGGTTGGGGTGAAAAACGGCGATTTTGGGAAAAACAGGAAATTGGAATGATGGAGAGCCTGGGTTGGGGTGAAAAATGGGGATTTTGGGAAAAATGGGGAAATTGAAATGATGGAACGGCTGGGTTGGGGTGAAAAATGGGGATTTTGGGAAAAGTGGAATGATGGAGAGCCTGGTTGGGGTGAAAAACGGGGATTTTGGGAAAAACGGGGAAATTGAAATGATGGAACGGCTGGGTTGGGGTGAAAAACGGCGATTTTGGGAAAACGGGGAAAGTGGAATGATGGAGAGCCTGTTTGGGGTGAAAAACGGGGATTTTGGGAAAAATGGAATGATGGAGAGACTGGGTTGGGGTGAAAAACGGCGATTTTGGGAAAAATGGAATGATGGAGAGCCTGGGTTGGGGTGAAAAACGGCGATTTTGGGAAAAATGGGGAAAGTGGAATGATGGAGAGACTGGTTGGGGTGAGAAACGGCGATTTTGGGGAAAATTGGGGAAATTTAAATGATGGAGAGCCTGGTTGGGGTGAAAAACGGCGATTTTGGGAAAAACGGGAAAAGTGGAATGATGGAGAGCCTGGATTGGGGTGAAAAATGGCAATTTTGGGAAAAATTGAAATGATGGAGAGCCTGTTTGGGGTGAAAAACGGCGATTTTGGGAAAAGTGGAATGATGGAGAGCCTGGGTTGGGTGAGAAATGGGGATTTTGGGAAAAATGGGAAAAAATGGGACTGGGGGAGTGTCAGAATGATGAAATTATGGGGTAAAAAATGGGAATTTTGGGAAAAATGGGAATAGTGGGGGCTGGATTAAGGGAAAAATGGGAAAAATTGAAATTATGGAGTGGCTGGAGTGGGGTGAAAACGGGGATTTTGGGAAAAATTAAATTATGGAGCAGCTGGATTGGGAAAAATGGGGAAAAGGGGAATTATGGAGTGCCTGGATTGGGGTGGAAAACAGGGATTTTGGGAAAAATCCAAGGGTTTGGGGAAAATGGGAAGTCTGGGGGGGGATCAGGGGAGAATTTTGGGGAAAACATTGAAATTTGGGGCGAGAAAAGGGAAATTTGGGGCTAAAAAAGCCGAGTTTGGGGCAAAAAGGGGAATTCGGAGTGGAAAAGGGGAAATTTGGGGGGAGAAAGGTGAAATTTGGGGTGGAAAGGTGAAATTTGGGGGGAAAGGTGAAATTTGGGGTGGAAAAGTGAAATTTGCAGGAACAAAAAGAGAAAATTTGGGGAATGAGAGAGGAAAATTTAGGGAAAAAAAGCAAATTTTGGGGTAAAACCTGTGAAATTCAGGGAGAAAAATGCAAAATTTGGGGTGAGAAAAGGAAAATTTGGGGGAAGAGCAGCAAAACGTGGAGGGAAAAGTGAAAATGTTCAGGGAGATTTGGGGCTAAAAAAGGCGAATTTGGGTCCGGGGGGGGGATCTGGGGGATTTTGGGGTGAGAAAGGCGAATTTTGGGGCTCCACCGACCTCATCAGTTTCATGTCCAGGGGCTGGAAGGCGCTGGGCGGCTCCCGGCAGTGCTGGTGCACGTAGGTGATGTGCTGGGCCAGCCTGGAACGGGGCAAAAAACGGCGAAATTGGGAAAATTCCCATTTTTGGGGGATTTCTGGGGAGTGGGGGGGGCCCCTCACAGCCTGCCCAGTATGGCCCAGTTTGTCCCAGTTCAGCCTGGGACCATCCCAGTGGAACCAAGAGGGGTTTGGGGGGGGGTGATGTGCTGGGCCAGCCTGGAACGGGGCGAAAAACGGGGAAATTGGGAAAATTCCGATTTTTGGGGATTTTTGGGGAGTGGGGGGGCCCTCCCAGTATGGCCCAGTATGGCCCAGTATGGCCCAGTTTGTCCCAGTTCATCCCAGTTTGTCATGGGACCATCCCAGTGGAACCAAGAGGGGTTTGGGTTGGGTGGGGAGGGGAAAAATGGGAATTTTGGGGTGAAAAATGGGAATTTTGGGGTGAAAAATGGGAATTTTGGGGTGAAAAATGGGAATTTTGGGGTGAAAAATGGGAATTTTGGGATTTTGGGGAATTGGGGGGTCCCTCCCAGTATGGCCCAGTTCAGCCCAGTTCATCCCAGTGGAACCAAGAGGGGTTTGGGGGAGGTGATGTGCTGGGCCAGCCTGGAATGGGGTGAAAAACGGCGAAATTGGGAAAATTCCGATTTTTGGGGATTTCTGGGGAGTGGGGGGGCCCCTTCCAGTCT
The DNA here is from genome assembly GCF_963513975.1 of Fringilla coelebs. Lineage (NCBI taxonomy): Eukaryota > Metazoa > Chordata > Aves > Passeriformes > Fringillidae > Fringilla > Fringilla coelebs. The sequence goes on along the minus strand of NW_028167502.1, from coordinate 20,323 downwards.
GCCCAGTTCGTCCCAGTTCAGCCCAGTTTGTCCCAGTATGGCCCAGTTTGGCACGGGACCATCCCAGTGGAACCAAGAGGGGTTTGGGGGAGGCGTTGGGTTGGGTGGGGAGGGGAAAAATGGGAATTTTGGGGTGAAAAATGGGAATTTTTGGATTTTGGGGAATTGGGGGTCTCTCCCAGTCTGCCCAGTTCAGCCCAGTTTGTCCCAGTTCATCCCATTGACCCCAGGCCCCTCCCACTGACCCAGGCCCCTCCCACCGACCCAGGCCCCTCCCACTGACCCCAAACCCAACCCAACCCAACCCAAGACTCTTCCATTGATCAAAGACTCCTCCATTGACCCCAAGCCCCTCCCACTGCCCTCAAGCCCCTCCCACCATCCCAAGCCCCTCCCACTGACCCAAACCCAACCCAAAGACTCTTCCATTGACCCAAAGACTCTCCCATTGACCCAAACCCAACCCAACTCAACGCAAAGACTCTCCCATTGACCCAAAGACTCTTCCATTGACCCAAACACTCCTCCATTGACCCAAAGACTCTTCCATTGACCCAAAGACTCTTCCATCGACCCAAAGACTCTCCCATTGACCCAAAGACTCTCCCACTGATCCCAACAGTCTCCCATTGACCCAAACCCAACCCAACTCAACCCAAAAACTCTCCCATTGACTCAAAGACTCTTCCATTGGTTCCACACTCAACCCAAGGCTCTCCCATTGACCCAAACCCAACCCAACTCAACCCAGAGACTCTCCCATCGACCCAAAGACTTCACCATTGACCCCAAACCCAACCCAACCCAGACTGTTCCATTGACCCAAAGACTCTTCCATTGACCCCAAACCCAACCCAACTCAACCCAAACTCTCCCATTGACCCAAAGACTCTTCCATTGACCCCAAACCCAACCCAACCCAATGACTCTTCCATTGACCCAAAGACTCCCCCATTGACCCAAACCCAACTCAATTCAATGCAGACTCTTCCATTGACCCAAACCCAACTCAACTCAACCCAAAGACTCTCCTACTGACCCAAACCCAACCATTGACCCCAACCCAACCCAAAGACTCTTCCATTGACCCAAAGACTCTTCCATTGACCCAATCCCAACCCAACTGAACCCAAAGACTCTTCCATTGACCCAAACCCAACCCAGAGACTCTTCCATTGACCCAAAGACTCTCCCATCGATCCCAACTCTCTCCCATTGACCCAAACCCAACCCAACTCAACCCAAAGACTCTCCCATCGACCCAAAGACTCTCCCATTGACCCAAAGACTCTTCCATTGACCCAAACACTCTCCCATTGACCCAAAGACTCTCCCATCGATCCCAACAGTCTCCCATTGACCCAAACCCAACCCAACTCAACCCAAACACTCCTCCATTGACCCAAAGACTCTCCCATCGATCCCAACTCTCTCCCATTGACCCAAACCCAACCATTGACCCAAACCCAACCCAAAGACTCTTCCATTAACCCAAAGACTCTTCCATTGACCCCAAACCCAACCCAACTCAACCCAAAGACTCTTCCATTGACCCAAAGACTCTTCCATTGACCCCAAACACTCCTCCATTGACCCAAACCCAACCCAACCCAAAGACTCTCCCATTGACCCAAAGACTCTCCCATTGACCCAAACACTCCTCCATTGACCCCAAACCCAACCCAACTCAACCCAAAGACTCTTCCATTGACCCAAAGACTCTTCCATTGACCCAAAGACTCTTCCATTGATCCAAACACTTCACCATTGACCCCAAACCCAACTCAACCCAAAGACTCTCCTACACACCCAAACCCAACCATTGACCCCAACCCAACCCAAAGACTCTTCCATTGACCCAAAGACTCTTCCATTGACCCCAAACCCAACCCAACCCAACCCAAAGACTCTTCCATTGACCCAAAGACTCTCTCATTGACCCAAAGACTCTTCCATTGACCCAAAGACTCTCCCATTGACCCAAACCCAACCCAACTCAACCCAAACTCTTCCATTGACCCAAAGACTCTTCCATTGACCCAGAGACTCTTCCATTGATCCAAACACTTCACCATTGACCCCAAACCCAACTCAACCCAAAGACTCTCCTACACACCCAAACCCAACCATTGACCCCAACCCAACCCAAAGACTCTTCCATTGACCCAAAGACTCTTCCATTGACCCCAAACCCAACCCAACCCAACCCAAAGACTCTTCCATTGACCCAAAGACTCTCTCATTGACCCAAAGACTCTTCCATTGACCCAAAGACTCTCCCATTGACCCAAACCCAACCCAACTCAACCCAAACTCTTCCATTGACCCAAAGACTCTTCCATTGACCCAGAGACTCTTCCATTGACCCAAACCCAATCCAACCCAAGGACTCTTCCATTGACCCCAAACTCAACTGAACTCAACCCAAGACTCTTCCATTGATCAAAGACTCCTCCATTGACCCCAGGCCACTCCCACTGACCCCAAACCAACCCAACCCAACCCAACCCAACCCAAAGACTCTCCCATTGACCCAAAGACTCTTCCATTGACCCCAACCAACCCAACCCAACCCAAAGACTCTCCCTTTGACCCAAACCCAACCATTGACTCAAACCCAAGCCAAAGACTCTCCCATTGACCCAAAGACTCTCCCATCGATCCCAACTCTCTCCCATTGACCCAAACCCAACTCAACTCAACCCAAAGACTCTCCCATTGACCCAAAGACTCTCCCATTGACCCAAAGACTCTTCCATTGACCCAAAGACTCTCCCATTGACCCAAACCCAACCCAACTCAACACAAACTCTTCCATTGACCCAAAGACTCTTCCATTGACCCAGAGACTCTTCCATTGACCCAAACCCAATCCAACCCAAGGACTCTTCCATTGACCCCAAACTCAACCCAACTCAGCCCAAAGACTCTCCCATTAACCCAAAGACTCTTCCATTGACCCCAAACCCAACCCAACTCAACCCAAAGACTCTCCCATTGACCCAAACCCAACCCAACTCAACGCAGACTCTCCCATCGATCCCAACACTCTCCCATCGGTCCCAAAGCTAACCCTACCCCCTCCCCACCCCCACCCCACCCACCGCAGGTCGCGGTCGCGCTGGGGGCGGTCCTGCAGCAGCCAGAGCAGGTCGAAGCGCGACAGCAGCGCGGCGGGCAGGCGCAGGTTGTGCTCCAGGCTGCGCCGCGGGTCGAAGCGGCCCAGGGCGGGGTTGGCGGCGGCCAGCACGGCGCAGCGCGCGTTGAGCGTGGCCACCACGCCCGCCTTGGCCACGGCCACGCTCTGCTGCTCCAGCGCCTCGTGCACGGCCACGCGGTCGCCCTCCGCCATCTTGTCGAACTCGTCGATGCAGCAGACGCCGCGGTCGGCCAGCACCAGCGCGCCGCCCTCCAGCGCCAGCTCGCCGCTGCGCGCGTCCCGCAGCACGGCCGCCGTCAGCCCCACGCCCGAGGAGCCGCGCCCCGTCGTGTACTGGCCTGGGGACGGGGAGAAATACGGGGAAAATGGGAAAAATGGAGAGAAATGGACATTGAATGGGGTGAAATGGGCAAAAACTGGCATTAAATGGGATGAAATGGAGAGAAATGGGGAGAAATGGGGGTAAAATGGGGTAAAATGGGTCCCTTAGCACGGCCGCCGTCAGCCCCACGCCCGAGGAGCCGCGCCCCGTCGTGTACTGGCCTGGGGATGGGGGGAAATGGGGTGAAAATGGGAAAAAATAGGAAAAAATGGGGAAAAATGGGCATAAAATGGGCAAAAATTGGCATTAAATGGGGCAAAATGGGGTAAAATGGGTCAAAATGGGCCCTGCAGCATGGCCGCCGTCAGCCCCACGCCCGAGGAGCCGCGCCCCGTCGTGTACTGGCCTGGGATTGGGGGGAAATGGGGTGAAAATGGGAAAAACGGAGAGAAAATGGGCAAAAATTGGGATAAAATGGGGGTAAAATGGAGAGAAATGGGGGTAAAATGGAGAGAAATGAAGGTAAAATGGGTATAAAATGGGTCCCTTAGCACGGCCGCCGTCAGCCCCACGCCCGAGGAGCCGCGCCCCGTCGTGTACTGGCCTGGGGATGGGAGGAAAATGGGGTGAAAATGGGAAAAAATGGGAAAAACTGGGCATTGAATGGACATAAAATGGGTATAAAATGGGGTAAAATGGGTATAAAATGGGAATAAAATGGGTCAAAATGGGCCCTGCAGCACGGCCGCCGTCAGCCCCACGCCCGAGGAGCCGCGCCCCGTCGTGTACTGGCCTGGGGACGGGGAGAAATGGGGTGAAAATGGGAAAAAATGGGGAGAAAGGGGGTGAAAATGGGCAAAAATTGGAAAAAATGGGCAAAAATGGGGGTAAAATGGGGAGAAATGGGGTAAAATGGGGTAAAATGGGTCCCTTAGCACGGCCGCCGTCAGCCCCACGCCCGAGGAGCCGCGCCCCGTCGTGTACTGGCCTGGGGATGGGGGAAAATGGGGTGAAAATGGGAAAAAATGTGAAAAAATGGCATAAAATGGGCATTAAATGGGGTGAAATGGAGAGAAATGGGGAGAAATGGGGGTAAAATGGGGTAAAGTGGGGTAAAATGGGGTAAAATGGGTCCTTTAGCACGGCCGCCGTCAGCCCCACGCCCGAGGAGCCGCGCCCCGTCGTGTACTGGCCTGGGGTTGGGGTGAAATGGGGTGAAAATGGGAAAAAATGGGAAAAAATGGGAAAACCTGGCATTAAATGGGGTGAAATGGAGAGAAATGGGGGTAAAATGGGGTAAAATGGGGAGAAATGGGGTAAAATGGGGGTAAAATGGGGTAAAATGGGTCCCACAGCACGGCCGCCGTCAGCCCCACGCCCGAGGAGCCGCGCCCCGTCGTGTACTGGCCTGGGAATGGGGGAAAAACGGGGAAAATGGGAAAAACTGAGAGAAAATGGCATAAAATGGGCAAAAATTGGCATTAAATGGGGTAAAATGGGGGTAAAATGGGATAAAATGGGGTAAAATGATGATGATGAGGAGGAGGGGAAGGAGGAGGAAGAAAAGAAAGATGAAGATGAAAAAGGTGAAGGAGAGGAAGCGAAATGAGAAGAAGGGGAAGAAGAAGAGGAAGATGCCGATGAGGATGATGAAGATGATGATGAAGAGGATGAGGAGAAAGAAGAGAATGATGATGATGAGGAAGATGAGGAGGAGGAAGAAAAGAAAGATGAAGATGAAAAAGGTGAAGGAGAGAAGTGAAATGAGAAGAAGGGGAAGAAGAAGAAGAAGAGGAAGAGGAAGATGCCGATGAGGCTGATGAAGATGATGAAGATGATGATGAAGAGGATGAGGAGAAAGAAGAGAATGATGATGATGAGGAAGATGAGGAGGAGGAAGAAAAGAAAGATGAAGATGAAAAAGGTGAAGGAGAGAAGTGAAATGAGAAGAAGGGGAAGAAGAAGAAGAAGAAGAAGAAGAAGAAGAAGAGGAAGAGGAAGATGATGATGAGGAGGAGGATGAGGAGGAGGAAGAAAAGAAAGATGAAGATGAAAAAGCTGAAGGAGAGAAAGTGAAATGAGAAGAAGAAGGGGAAGAGGAAGGGGAAGATGAGGCTGATGAAGATGATGATGAAGATGATGAAGATGACGATGAAGAGGAGGAGGATGAGGAGGAGGATGAGGAAGAAAAGAACGATGAAGATGAAAAAGGTGAAGAAAAGGAAATGAAATGAGAAGAAAAAGAAGAAGAAGAAGAAGATGAGGAAGATGCCGATGAGGATGAAGATGATGAGGATGATGATGAGGAGGAGGAGGGGGAGGAAGGCACTGACTGCGCGGCGCCAGGCGGTCGATGTAGGTCAGCAGCTGGGACTTGGCCACGCCCGGGTCCCCCATCAGGCAGATGTTGATGTTCCCTGGGGGAAAAAAACAGAATTTAGGGGAAAATGAATAAAAAATGGGGAAAACAGGAGAAAAAACTGGAAAAATATGAGAAAAAATTGGAAAAAATGGGAGAAAAAATTGGACAAAATAGGAGAAAAAAATGGAAAAAATAGGAGAAAAAATCGGAAAAAATAGGAGAAAAAACTGGAAAAAATAGGAGAAAAAACTGGAAAAAATGTGAGAAAAAATTGGAAAAAATGTGAGAAAAAATTGGAAAAAATGTGAGAAAAAATTGGAAAAAATGAGAGAAAAAATCGGAAAAAATGTGAGAAAAAATCGGAAAAAATAGGAGAAAAAATTGGAAAAAATGTGAGAAAAAATTGGAAAAAATATGAGAAAAAATTGGAAAAAATGTGAGAAAAAATTGGAAAAAATAGGAGAAAAAATCGGAAAAAATGTGAGAAAAAATCGGAAAAAATGTGAGAAAAAATCGGAAAAAATGTGAGAAAAAATCGGAAAAAATGTGAGAAAAAATGTGAGAAAAAATTGGAAAAAATGTGAGAAAAAAATTGGAAAAAATGTGAGAAAAAATTGGAAAAAATGTGAGAAAAAATTGGAAAAAATGTGAGAAAAAATTGGAAAAATGTGAGAAAAAATCGGAAAAAATGTGAGAAAAAATTGGAAAAAATGTGAGAAAAAATTGGAAAAATGTGAGAAAAAATAGGAAAAAATGTGAGAAAAAATTGGAAAAAAGTGAGAAAAAATTGGAAAAAGAAGAAAAAGAAGAAAAAAACGACGACAACTTCAGCTCTCCCACCCCCATTTCCCACTGGGATTTTCCCTGAATTTTCCTGGATTTTTCTGGGATTTCCCCACTCTTTTGCCATCATTTTTCTGGGATTTCCCCAGGATTTTCCTGTGATATTTCCCAGGATTTTCCTGTGAATTTCCCGTGATTTTCCCAGGATTTTCCTGTGAATTTCCCGTGATTTTCCCAGGATTTTTCTGTGAAATTTCCCAGGATTTTCCCTGTGATTTTTCCAGGATTTTCCCAGGATTTCCCCAGGATTTTCCTGTGATTTTCCCATGCCTTTCTCAGGATTTTTCCCGTGACTTTCCCAGGATTTTCCTGTGATTTTTCCAGGATTTTCCCAGGATTTTTCTGTGATATTTCCCAAGATTTTCCCGTGGTTTTCCCCAGGATTTTTCCCAGGATTTTCCCGTGCCTTTCCCAGGATTTTCCCGTGATTTTTCCTGTGACTTTCCCAGGATTTTCCCGTGATTTTCCCAGGATTTTTCTGTGATATTTCCCAGGATTTTCCCAGGATTTTCCCGTGATTTCCCCAGGATTTTTCCCGTGATTTTCCCAGGATTTCCCTGTGATTTCCCCGTGCCTTTCCCAGGATTTTTCCCATGATTTCCCCGTGATTTCCCCAGGACTTTTCCCGTGATTTCCCCGTGATTTCCCCGTGCCTTTCCCAGGATTTTCCCGTGATTTTCCCAGCATTTTTCCCATGATTTCCCCGTGAATTCCCGTGCTTTCCCCGCGGTTTTCCCTTTTTTGGGGCTCACCCCGGATGCGCATCCCGCGGGGGCTCCTCTCCACGCCCCCCACCAGCAGCAGCAGCAGCGACTTCTTCACGTCCTCGTGGCCAAAGATCTCGGGGGCGATGGAGGCGGCCAGCTTCCCGTAGAAATCCTCCCCTGGGGAGGAAAAAATGGGAAATTCGGGTCAGGATCCCCAAAATCCTCCCCTGGAGGGCCAAAAAACAGGAAATTCGGGTCTGGAACCCCAAAATCCTCCCCTGGGGAACCAAAAAATGGGAAATTCGGGTAAGGAACCCCCAAATCCTCCCCTGGAGGGACAAAAAACGGGGAAATTCGGGTCAGGAACCCCAAAATCGGCTCTGAGAACCCCAAAATCCTCCCCAGGAGGGCCAAAAAATGGGAAATTCGGGTCAGGATCCCCAAAATCCTCCCCTGGAGGGCCAAAAAATGGGGAAATTTGGGTCAGGAACCCCAAAATCGTCCCCTGGAGAGGCCAAAAATGGGAAATTCGGGTCAGGAACCCCAAAATCCTCCCCTGGAGGCACCAAAACCGGGGAAATTCGGGTCAGGAACCCCAAAATCTGCTCTGAAAACCCAAAAATCGGCTCTGAAAACCCCAAAATCCTCCCCTGGAGGGACAAAAAATGGGGAAATTCGGGTCAGGAACCCCAAAATCGGCTCTGGGAACCCCAAAAATGGCTCAAATGGCCCCAGAATTGGCTGGAATTGTTCAAAATTTGGCTGGAACAACCCAAAAAAATCGCTTTCTTTTCCCCAAAATTCCCCACTAAATCCCCAATTTTCCCCAAATCCACCTTTTTTTCTCCCAAAAATGCCCGTTTTCCCCCCAAAAACCCCCATTTTTCCCCCAAATCCCCATTTCCCCCCAAAATCCCCATTTTCCCCCCTAAAATCCCCATTTTTCCCCAAAAAATCCCCATTTCCCCCCCAAAATCCCCATTTTCCCCAAATCCCCATTTTTTCCCATTTTCCCAAACTCCCCATTTTTCCCAAATCCCCATTTTCCCCCAAATCCCCGTTTTTTGCCCCAAATCCCCATTTTTCCCCCAAATCCCCATTTTTCCCCATTTTTCCCAAAATCGCCATTTTCCCCGAAATCCCCATTTTCCCCCATTTTTCCCCAAATCACCATTTTTACCCCCCCAAAATCCCCATTTTCCCCCATTTTTCCCCCAAATCCCCATTTTTCCCCCAAATCCCCATTTTCCCCCAAATCCCCATTTTCCCCATTTTCCCCCAAATCCCCATTTTTCCCCCAAATCCCCATTTTCCCCCAAATCCCCATTTTCCCCATTTTCCCCAAAATCCCCATTTTTCCCCCCAAAAATCCCCATTTTCCCCAAATCCCCATTTTTCCCCAAACCCCCAATTTCCCCCCAAAAAATCCCCCTTTTTCCCCCCAAAATCCCCATTTTCCCCCCAAAATCCCCATTTTCCCCCCAAAAAATCCCCCTTTTTCCCCAAAAATCCCCATTTTTCCCCCCAAAATCCCCATTTCTCCCAAATCCCCATTTTTCCCCATTTTCCCCCAAATCCCCGTTTTTTCCCCATTTTTCCCCAAATCCCCATTTTCCCCCATTTTTCCCCAAATCCCTGTTTTTTCCCCATTTTCCCCAAATCCCCATTTTCCCCCAAATCCCCATTTTCCCCCCAAACCCCCAAATCCCCATTTTTCCCCATTTCCCCCAAATCCCCATTTCCCCCCAAAATCCCCATTTTCCCCCATTTTTCCCCAAATCCCCATTTTTCCCCATTTCCCCCCAAATCCCCATTTTCCCCCAAAATCCCATTTTTCCCCAAATCCCCGTTTTTCGCCCCAGCTCTCACCGGTGCCCATGATCTCCTGCAGCTCCTCGGGGCTCAGCTCCCCCCCCTCACCCTCCTCCTCCTCGCTCTTGTTCACCTTGGCCACGTGGTGCCCCTCCAGGAAGGTCTCGGACAGCAGGCCCTGGGTTGGGGCAAAAAATGGGAATTTTGGGAAAAATTGGGAATTTTGGGAGAAAAACCCAGGAATTTTGGGAAAAAAAAGGGGATTTTCGGAGAAAAAATGGGGATTTTTGAGGGGAAAATTTGAATTTTTGGAGGGAACAGGTGAGGCTGAGGACAGGTGATGCCTCTTCAAGAAGGTCTTGGACAGCAGGCCCTGAGTTTGGGGCAAAAAATGGGAATTTTGGGAAAAATTGGGAATTTTGGGAGAAAAATGGGGATTTTCGGAGAAAAAATGGGGATTTTTGAGGGCAAAGTTGAATTTTTGGAGGGAACAGGTGAGGCTGGGGACAGGTGGTGCCCCTCCAGGAGGGTCTCTGACAGCAGGCCCTGGGTTTGGGGCAAAAAATGGGAATTTTGGGAAAAATCCGGGAATTTTGGGGGAAAACCCAAGAATTTTGGGAGAAAAATGGGGATTTTTGGGGGGAAAACGGGGATTTTGGGGGGAAAAATGGGAATTTTTGGAGGGAACAGGTGAGGCTGGGGACAGGTGATGCCCCTCCAGGAGGGTCTCGGACAGCAGGCCCTGGGTTTGGGCAAAAAACGGCGATTTTGGGAAAAAACTGGGAATTTTGGGGGGAAAATGGGGATTTTGGGGGGAAAAAGGCATTTTTTGGAGGGAAAATGGAGTTTTTTGGAGGGAACAGGTGAGATTTGGGGTCAGGCAGGTGAGATTCAGGGCAAAGGGGGATTTGGAGGGGAAAAGAAAAAAAAAAAGATAATTTGGGGGGGCATTTTTTGGCCCCCCAGGTGTGTTTTGGGTGTGCCCAGGTGTGTTTTGGCTGTCCCCAGGTATATTTTGGCTGTCCCCAGGTACATTTTGGCTGTCCCCAGGTGAGGTTTTTGGGTGTCCCCAGGTGTATTTTGGCTGTCCCCAGGTACATTCTGGCTGTCCCCAGGTGTGTTTTGAGTGTCCCCAGGTGTGTTTTGGCTGTCCCCAGGTGTGTTCTGGCTGTCCCCAGGTGTGTTTTGCCCTCACCTGTGTCACCTGCCAGAAGCCTGTCCGCAGCAGGGGCAGGAAGGGGATCCCAGGTGAGTTTTTGGGCTGTTCCCAGGTGCATTTTGGCTGTCCCCAGGTGTGTTTCTCCCCCCCAGGTGTGTTTTGGCTGTCCCCAGGTGTGTTTTGGCTGTCCCCAGGTGTGTTTTGGCTGTCCCCAGGTGTGTTTTGGCTGTCCCCAGGTGTGTTTGAGGTGTCCCCAGGTGTGTTTTGGGCCCTCACCTGTGTCACCTGCCGGAAGCCCGTCCTCAGCAGGGGCAGGAAGGGGAGCTCTGGGTGTGTTTTGGCTGTTCCCAGGTGTGTTTTGGCTGTTCCCAGGTGTGTTTTGGCTGTCCCCAGGTGTGTTTTGGCTGTTCCCAGGTGTGTTTTGGCTGTCCCCAGGTGTGTTTTGGCTGTCCCCAGGTGTATTTCTCCCCCCCAGGTGTGTTTGGGGTGTCCCCAGGTGTGTTCTGGGCCCTCACCTGTGTCACCTGCCAGAATCCCGTCCTCAGCAGGGGCAGGAAGGGGAGCTCTGGGTGCATTTTGGGCTGTTCCCAGGTGTGTTTTGGCTGTCCCCAGGTGTGTTTTGGGTGTGCCCAGGTGTATTTTTGCTGTCCCCAGGTGTATTTGGTGTGTCCCCAGGTGTGTTTTGCCCTCACCTGTGTCACCTGCCGGAATCCCGTCCTCAGCAGGGACAGGAAGGGGAGCTCTGGGTGCATTTTGGCTGTCCCCAGGTGTGTTTTGGCTGTCCCCAGGTGTGTTTTGGCTGTCCCCAGGTGTATTTCCCCCCCCCAGGTGTGTTCTGGCTGTCCCCAGGTGTGTTTTGGTCACTCACCTGTGTCACCTGCCGGAAGCCCGTCCTCAGCAGGGGCAGGAAGGGGAGCTCTGGGTACATTTTGGGGTGTTCCCAGGTGTGTTTTGGCTGTCCCCAGGTACATTTTGGCTGTCCCCAGGTGTGTTTCTCCCCCCCAGGTGTATTTTGGGCCCTCACCTGTGTCACCTGCCGGAAGCCCGTCCTCAGCAGGGGCAGGAATGTCCCCGTCACCCGGACGTGGTCCCCGGGCTGGGCCTGGCGCGTGTTGGCCCCACTCAGGTGCAGCGACAGCGAGCGGGGCAGGTGACCCACGGGCACCTGGTCGGACTGCAGGGACAGGTGGGGACAGGTGAGGCACTCTGGGGACATTTTGGGGACTTTTGGGGACATTTTGGGGACTTTTGGGGACATTTCAGAACAAGCAACTGCCATTTAAAGGCCCCGGCCGCCATTTTGGATCCAATTTTGAGGAAACTTTTGAGGATTTTGAAATTTCCTGAGGGAATTTTGGGATCCTCCTTCATCCACAAGCTCCTGAATCCACGATTCCCAGAATTTGCTGGATTTTGAGCCAATTTTAAAATCCCAGAATCCATTTTAAACACCCCGGATGCCGTTTTGCAGGCCCTGGCCTCCATATCAGAGCCATTTCTGAGGGGATTTTGGAGTTTCCTGAGGAAATTTATTTTGGATTTTGAGGTTTCCCAATAGGATGTTCAAGTCCCCCCCCTCATTTAGGAGCTCCTGAATCCAAAATTCCCAGAATTTGGTGGATCTGGAGCCAATTTTCAGACCTCCACCACCATTTTAAAGGCCTCGGCCTCCATTTCGGAGCCATTTCTGAGGAGATTTTGGAGTTTCCTGAGGGGATTTTTGGGATTTTGGGGTTTCCTGTCAGGAATTTCAGGTTCCCCCTTCACTCTGCACCTCCTGAATCCAAAATTCCCAGAATTTTCTGGATTTGGAGCCAATTTTCAGACCCTGGAGTGCATTTTAAAGGCCTCGGCCACCATTTTGAAGGCCCCGGTCTCCATTTCGGAGCCATTTCTGAGGAGATTTTGGAGTTTCCTGAGGGGATTTTTTGGGATTTTGGGTTTCCCTGTCAGGAATTTCAGGTTCCTCCCTCACTCTGCATCTCCTGAATCCAAAATTCCCAGAATTTGCTGGATTTGGAGCCAACTTTAAGACCCTGGAGTGCATTTTAAAGGCCTCAGCCGCCATTTTCAAGGCCCCGGCTTCCATTTTGGAGCCATTTCTGAGGGGATTTGGGAGTTTCCTGAGGGGATTTTTTGGGATTTTGGGGTTTCCCGTCGGGAATTGGGGGATCCCCCCCTGGCTCACGTGCTCCTGGATCCGCAGCTCCTGGAATTTGGTGAATTTGGAGCCCCGGCTCTGCAGGTAGAGCCGCCCCCCCGAGCGGTTGGTTTGGCACTCCCGGCTCGGGCACAGCAGCAGCGGCGTGAAGGTCGGGCCCTCGATCTGTGAGGGGAAAAACCCCAAAAACTCAGAGAATCCCCCCAAAAAAAATCTCATCTGAACCTCCAAAATCCACCTGAATCCAAAAAATTCCATCTGAACCCCAAAAAAGTCCCAAAGATTCCAAAAATTCCCCCCTGAGACCCCCAGAAGTGCCCCTGGGAAAGGCGGGAAAACGGGGCCTTCAATTTCTGAGGGGAAAATCCCCAAAAACTCAGAGAATCCTCCCCAAAAAATCCCACCCGAACCCCAAAAATACCACCTGAATCCAAAAAATTCCACCTGAACCCCCAAAAAATCCCAAAGATTCCAAAAATTCCCCCCTGAGACCCCCAGAAGTGACCATGGAAAAGGCGGGAAAATGGCGGCTTCGATCTGTGAGGGGAAAAACCCCCAAAAACTCAGAGAATACCCCCAAAAATCCCACCTGAACCCCAAAAACTCCACCTGAACCCTGAAAATACCACCTGAATACCAAAAAATCGCCCCAACATCCAAAAAATCCCTAAAGATTGCAAAAATTCCCCCCTGAGGACCCCAGAAGTGCCCTTGGAAAAGGCGGGAAAATGGCGGCTTTGATCTGTGAGGGGAAAAACCCCAAAAACTCAAAGAATACGCCCAAAAAATCCCACCCGAACCCCAAAACTTCACCTGAATCCAAAAAATTCCATCTGAACCCCAAAAAATTCCCAAAGATCCCAAAAATTCCTCCCCTGAGAACCCCAGAAGTGCCCTTGGAAAAGGCGGGAAAATGGCGGCTTTGATCTGTGAGAAAATCCCCAAAACTCCGAGAATACCCCCAAAAAATCCCACCTGAACCCCAAAACATCACCTGAATCCAAAAAATTCCATCTGAACCCCAAAAAATTCCCAAAGATCTCAGAAATTCCATCCTGAGACCCCCAGAAGTGCCCCTTGGAAAAGGCGGGAAAATGGCGGCTTTGATCTGTGAGGGGAAAAACCCCAAAAACTCAAAGAATACCCCCAAAAATCCCACCTGAACCCCAAAAACTCCATCTCAACCCCAAAAATTCTACCTTAATCCCAAAAAATGCCCAAAGATTCCAAAAATTCCTCCCCCGAGACCCCCCAGAAGTGCCCCTGGGAAAGGCAGGAAAACAGGGCCTTCAATTTCTGAGGGGAAAACCCCCAAAAACTCAAAGAATACCCCCAAAAATCCCACCCGAACCCCAAAACTTCACCTGAATCCAAAAAATTCCACCTGAACCCCAAAACATGCCCAAAGATTCCAAAAATTCCCCCCTGAGACCCCCAGAAGTGACCTTGGAAAAGGCGGGTAAATGGCTCCTTCAATCTGTGAGGGGAAAAACCCCAAAAACTCCGAGAATACCCCCAAAAAATCCCATTTGAACCTCAACACTTCACCTGAATCCAAAAAATTCCATCTGAACCCCCAAAAATTCCCAAAGATCCCAAAAATTCCTCCCCTGAGAACCCCAGAAGTGCCCCTGGAAAAGGCGGGAAAATGGCGGCTTTGATCTGTGAGGGGAAAACCCCCAAAAACTCTGAGAATACCCCCAAAAAATCCCACCTGAACCCCAAAACTCCACCTGAACCCAAAAAATTCCATCTGAACCCCAAAAAATTCCCAAAGATTCCAAAAATTCCTCCCCTGAGACCCCCAGAAGTGCCCCTGGGAAAAGCAGGAAAACAGGGCCTTCAATTTCTGAGGGGAAAATCCCCAAAAACTCAGAGAATACCCCCAAAAAATCCCACCTGAACCCCAAAAACTCCACCTGAACCCTGAAAATACCACCTGAATACCAAAAAATCGCCCCAACATCCAAAAAATCCCTAAAGATTGCAAAAATTCCCCCCTGAGACCCCCAGAAGTGCCCCTGGGAAAGGCGGGAAAATGGCGGCTTTGATCTGTGAGGGGAAAATCCCCAAAAACTCCGAGAATCCTCCCAAAAAATCCCACCTGAACCCCAAAACTTCACCTGAATCCAAAAAATTCCATCTGAACCCCCAAAAATTCCCAAAGATCCCAAAAATTCCCCCCCTGAGACCCCCAGAAGTGACCTTGGAAAAGGCGGGAAAATGGCGCCTTCGATCTGTGAGGGAAAAACCCCAAAAACTCAAAAAATCCCCCCAAAATCCACCTGAAATCCTCCCAAAACGCCTGAAATGCCACTAAAACCCCTCCCAGTCCCTCCCAGTCTCTCCCAGTATGTCCCAGTACCGGCTGGTATGTCTCGGCGCCGCACTGGTCGCAGCTGTAGGTGGCACTGGGACCATCCCAGTCCATTCCCAGTATATCCCAGTCCCTCCCATTCCGTTCCCAGTCCCTCCCAGTATATCCCAGTATATCCCAGTACCGGCTGGTATGTCTCGGCGCCGCACTGGTCGCAGCTGTAGGTGGCACTGGGACCATCCCTGTCTATCCCAGTCTATCCCACTCCATTCCCAGTATATCCCAGTCCCTCCCAGTCCCTCCCAGTCTATCCCAATCCCTCCCAGTATATCCCAGTCCATCCCAGTACCGGCTGGTATGTCTCGGCGCCGCACTGGTCGCAGCTGTAGGTGGCACTGGGACCATCCCAGTCCATTCCCAGTCTATCCCAGTATATCCCAATCTATCCCAGTCTATCCCAGCCCATTCCCAGTCCCTCCCAGTATATCCCAGTCCATCCCAGTACCGGCTGGTATGTCTCGGCGCCGCACTGGTCGCAGCTGTAGGTGGCACTGGGACCATCCCAGTCCATTCCCAGTCTATCCCAGTATATCCCAATCTATCCCAGTCTATCCCAGCCCATTCCCAGTCCCTCCCAGTATATCCCAGTCCATCCCAGTACCGGCTGGTATGTCTCGGCGCCGCACTGGTTGCAGCTGTAGGTGGCACTGGGACCATCCCAGTCCATTCCCAGTATATCCCACTCCATTCCCAGTATATCCCAGTCCCTCCCAGCCCATTCCCAGTATATCCCAGTCCCTCCCAGCCCATTCCCAGTATATCCCAGTCCCTCCCAGTATATCCCAGTCCATCCCAGTACCGGCTGGTATGTCTTGGCGCCGCACTGGTCGCAGCTGTAGGTGGCACTGGGACCATCCCAGTCCATTCCCAGTATATCCCAGTCTATCCCAGTCCATCCCAGTCTATCCCAGTCTATCCCAGTCCCTCCCAGTATATCCCAGTCCATCCCAGTACCGGCTGGTAGGTCTCGGCGCCGCACTGGTCGCAGCTGTAGGTGGCACTGGGACCATCCCAGTCCATTCCCAGTCTATCCCAGCCCATTCCCAGTCTATCCCAATCTATCCCAGTCTATCCCAGCCCATTCCCAGTCCCTCCCAGTATATCCCAGTCCATCCCAGTACCGGCTGGTACGTCTCGGCGCCGCACTGGTCGCAGCTGTAGGTGGCACTGGGACCATCCCAGTCTATCCCAATCCATTCCCAGTATATCCCAATCTATTCCCAGTATATCCCAGTATATCCCAGTCCGTTCCCAGTCCCTCCCAGTATATCCCAGTATATCCCAGTACCGGCTGGTAGGTCTCGGCGCCGCACTGGTCGCAGCTGTAGGTGGCACTGGGACCATCCCAGTCCATCCCAGTCCATTCCCAGTCTATCCCAGTCCCTCCCAGTCCATCCCAGTCCCTCCCAGTATATCCCAGTCCATCCCAGTACCGGCTGGTACGTCTCGGCGCCGCACTGGTCGCAGCTGTAGGTGGCACTGGGACCATCCCAGTCTATTCCAGTCCCTCCCACTCCATTCCCAGTCTATCCCAGCCCATTCCCAGTCCCTCCCAGTATATCCCAGTCCCTCCCAGTATATCCCAGTACCGGCTGGTATGTCTCGGCGCCGCACTGGTCGCAGCTGTAGGTGGCACTAGGACCATTCCCATCCTATCCCAGTCCCTCCCAGCCCATTCCCAGTATATCCCAGTATATCCCAGTCCCTCCCAGTCCCTCCCAGTATATCCCAGTCCCTCCCAGTACCGGCTGGTATGTCTCGGCGCCGCACTGGTCGCAGCTGTAGGTGGCACTGGGACCATTCCCATCCAATCCCAGTCCCTCCCAGCCCATTCCCAGTATATCCCACTCCATTCCCAGTCCCTCCCAGTATATCCCAGTATGTCCCAGTACCGGCTGGTATGTCTCGGCGCCGCACTGGTCGCAGCTGTAGGTGGCACTGGGACCATCCCAGTCCATTCCCAGTCTATCCCAGTCCCTCCCACTCCATTCCCAGTCCCTCCCAGTATATCCCAGTCCCTCCCAGTATATCCCAGTATATCCCAGTACCGGCTGGTACGTCTCGGCGCCGCACTGGTCGCAGCTGTAGGTGGCACTGGGACCATCCCAGTCTATCCCAATCCATTCCCAGTCTATCCCAGTCCCTCCCAGTATATCCCAGTATATCCCAGTATATCCCAGTACCGGCTGGTACGTCTCGGCGCCGCACTGGTAGCAGCTGTAGGTGGCACTGGGACCATCCCAGTCCATTCCCAGTCTATCCCAGTATATCCCAGTCTATCCCAGTCCGTTCCCAGTCTATCCCAGTCCCTCCCAGTATGTCCCAGTACCGGCTGGTAGGTCTCAGCGCCGCACTGGTCGCAGCTGTAGGTGGCACTGGGACCATCCCAGTCCATTCCCAGTATATCCCAGTCTATCCCAGTCCCTCCCACTCCATTCCCAGTCCCTCCCAGTCCCTCCCAGTATATCCCAGTACCGGCTGGTATGTCTCAGCGCCGCACTGGTCGCAGCTGTAGGTGGCACTGGGACCATCCCAGTCCCTCCCAATCCATTCCCAGTCTATCCCAGTATATCCCAGTCCCTCCCACTCCATTCCCAGTCCCTCCCAGTCTATCCCAGTATATCCCAGTACCGGCTGGTATGTCTCGGCGCCGCACTGGTCGCAGCTGTAGGTGGCACTGGGACCATCCCAGTCCATTCCCAGTATATCCCAGTCCCTCCCAGTCTATCCCAGTCCCTCCCAGCCCATTCCCAGTATATCCCAGTATATCCCACTCCATTCCCAGTCTATCCCAGTCCCTCCCAGTATGTCCCAGTACCGGCTGGTATGTCTCGGCGCCGCACTGGTCGCAGCTGTAGGTGGCACTGGGACCATCCCAGCCTATCCCACTCCATTCCCAGTCTATCCCAGTATATCCCAGTATATCCCACTCCATTCCCAGTCCCTCCCAGTCCCTCCCAGTATATCCCAGTCCGTCCCAGTACCGGCTGGAATGTCTCGGCGCCGCACTGGTCGCAGCTGTAGGTGGCACTGGGACCATCCCAGTCTATCCCAGCCCATTCCCAGTCTATCCCAATCTATCCCAGTCTATCCCAGCCCATTCCCAGTCCCTCCCAGTATATCCCAGTATATCCCAGTACCGGCTGGTACGTCTCGGCGCCGCACTGGTCGCAGCTGTAGGTGGCCACGCGCAGCAGCGGCCGCACCTCGCTGGCCCTGGTGACGATTCCCTGCACGGTGACCAGGGAGCCGATGGCGCCGGCGCGCAGCTCCCGCGGGGACACGGCCTTGGAGCACGAGGGGGCGCGGAAATACAGCTCGCTTTGGGGAGAAAAACGGGGATTTTGGGAAAAAACAGAAAATATGGGGTTTAGAGGGGGAAAATGGGGATTATGGGGGGAAAATGGGGATTATGGGGGGAGAAATTGGGATTGTGGGGGGAGAAATGGGGCTTGGAGCTCCTGTGGGGACATGGCCTTGGAGCAGGAGGAGGCACGGAAATACAGCTCGCTTTGGGGTGAAAAACCCGGATTTTGGGAAAAAACAGAAAATATGGGGTTTAGAGGGGAAAAACGTGGGGTTCTGGGGATAAAAATGGGGATTATGGGGGGAAAATGGGGGTTATGGGGGGAGAAATGGGGTCTGCAGCTCCCGTGGGGACACGGCCTTGGAGCAGGAGGGGAACAGAAATACAGCTCGCTTTGGGGCGAAAAACGGGGATTTTGGGAAAAAACAGAAAATATGGGGTTTAGAGGGGGAAAAACGTGGGGTTTAGAGGGGGGAAATGGGGATTGTGGGGGGAGAAATGGGGTCTGCAGCTCCCGCGGGGACACGGCCTTGGAGCAGGAGGGGGCGTGGAAATACAGCTCGCTTTGGGGTGAAAAACGGGGATTTTGGGAAAAAACAGAAAATATGGGGTTTAGAGGGGGGAAAAAACCGGGGGTTCTGGGGGGAAAATAGGGATTATGGGGGGAGAAATGGGGATTGTGGGGGGAGAAATGGGGCTTGGAGCTCCTGCAGGGACACGGCCTTGGAGCACGAGGGGGCGCGGAAATACAGCTCGCTTTGGGGTGAAAAACCCGGATTTTGGGAAAAACAGAAAATATGGGGTTTAGAGGGGGGAAAAACGTGGGGTTCTGGGGGGAAATGGGGATTGTGGGGGGAAATGGGGTCTGCAGCTCCCGCAGTGACACGGCCTTGGAGCAGGAGGGGGCGCGGAAATACAGCTCGCTTTGGGGTGAAAAACCGGGATTTTGGGAAAAAACAGAAAATATGGGGTTTAGAGGGGGAAAAATGGGAAATATGGGGGGGGGAAATGGGGATTGGGGGGGGAGAAATGGGGATTGTGGGGGGAGAAATGGGGTCTGCAGCTCCCGCGGGGACACGGCCTTGGAGCACGAGGGCGCGCGGAAATACAGCTCGCTTTGGGGAGAAAAAACCGGGATTTTGGGAAAAAACAGAAAATATGGGGTTTAGAGGGGAAAAATGGGGATTATGGGGGGGGGGAAATGGGAATTATGGGGGTAAAAATGGGGATTGTGGGGGAGAAATGGGGCTTGGATCTCCCGTGGGGACACGGCCTTGGAGCAGGAGGGGGCGCGGAAATACAGCTCGCTTTGGGGTGAAAAACCGGGATTTTGGGAAAAAACAGAAAATATGGGGTTTAGAGGGGGGAAAAACATGGGGTTTTGGGGGGAAATGGGATTGTGGGGGTAAAAAAGGGAATTATGGGGGGAGAAATGGGGCTTGGAACTCCTGTGGGGACACGGCCTTGGAGCAGGAGGGGGTGCGGAAATACAGCTCGCTTTGGGGAGAAAAACCGGGATTTTGGGAAAAAACAGAAAATATGGGGTTTAGAGGGGAAATAAAGGGAATTACAGAGGGGAAAATGGGATTATGGGGGGAGAAATGGGGCTTGGAGCTCCTGCGGGGACACGGCCTTGGAGCAGGAGGGGGCGCGGAAATACAGCTCGCTTTGGGGAGAAAAAGGGAGATTTTGGGAAAAAACAGAAAAATGGGGTTTAGAGGGGGGAAAAATGGGGATTATGGGGGGGGGAAATGGGAATTATGGGGGTAAAAATGGGGATTATGGGGGGGGGAAATGGGAATTATGGGGGTAAAAATGGGGATTGTGGGGGGGGAAATGGGGTCTGCAGCTCCCACGGGGACACGGCCTTGGAGCAGGGAGGGGGCGCGGAAATACAGCTCACTTTGGGGCCAAACACCGGGATTTTGGGAAAAAACAGAAAAATGGGGTTTAGAGGGGGGAAAAAACCTGGGGTTCTGGGGGGAAAATGGGGATTATGGGGGGAGAAATGGGGATTGTGGGGGGAGAAATGGGGCTTGGAGCTCCTGTGGGGGACACGGCCTTGGAGCAGGAGGGGCGCGCGGAAATACAGCTCGCTTTGGGGTGAAAAACC
>NW_028167503.1:42500-48000 GCF_963513975.1 Fringilla coelebs | reverse complement strand
CTAACCCTAACCCTAACCCTAACCCTAACCCTAACCCTAACCCTAACCCTAACCCTAACCCTAACCCTAACCCTAACCCTAACCCTAACCCTAACCCTAACCCTAACCCTAACCCTAACCCTAACCCTAACCCTAACCCTAACCCTAACCCTAACCCTAACCTAACCCTAACCCTAACCCTAACCCTAACCCTAACCCTAACCCTAACCCTAACCCTAACCCTAACCCTAACCCTAACCTACCCTAACCCTAACCCTAACCCTAACCCTACCCTAACCCTAACCCTAACCCTAACCCTAACCCTAACCTAACCCTAACCCTAACCCTAACCCTAACCCTAACCCTAACCCTAACCCCTAACCCTAACCCTAACCCTAACCCTAACCCTAACCCTAACCCTAACCCTAACCCTAACCCTAACCCTAACCCTAACCCTAACCCTAACCCTAACCCTAACCCTAACCCTAACCCTAACCCTAACCCTAACCCTAACCCTAACCCTAACCCTAACCCTAACCCTAACCCTAACCCTAACCCTAACCCTAACCCTAACCCTAACCCTAACCCTAACCCTAACCCTAACCCTAACCCTAACCCTAACCCTAACCCTAACCCTAACCCTAACCCTAACCCTAACCCTAACCCTAACCCTAACCCTAACCCTAACCCTAACCCTAACCCTAACCCTAACCCTAACCCTAACCCTAACCCTAACCCTAACCCTAACCCTAACCCTAACCCTAACCCTAACCCTAACCCTAACCCTAACCCTAACCCTAACCCTAACCCTAACCCTAACCCTAACCCTAACCCTAACCCTAACCCTACCCTAACCCTAACCCTAACCCTAACCCTAACCCTAACCCTAACCCTAACCCTAACCCTAACCCTAACCCTAACCCTAACCCTAACCCTAACCCTAACCCTAACCCTAACCCTAACCCTAACCCTAACCCTAACCCTAACCCTAACCCTAACCCTAACCCTAACCCTAACCCTAACCCTAACCCTAACCCTAACCCTAACCCTAACCCTAACCCTAACCCTAACCCTAACCCTAACCCTAACCCTAACCCTAACCCTAACCCTAACCCTAACCCTAACCCTAACCCTAACCCTAACCCTAACCCTAACCCTAACCCTAACCCTAACCCTAACCCTAACCCTAACCCTAACCCTAACCCTAACCCTAACCCTAACCCTAACCCTAACCCTAACCCTAACCCTAACCCTAACCCTAACCCTAACCCTAACCCTAACCCTAACCCTAACCCTAACCCTAACCCTAACCCTAACCCTAACCCTAACCCTAACCCTAACCCTAACCCTAACCCTAACCCTAACCCTAACCCTAACCCTAACCCTAACCCTAACCCTAACCCTAACCCTAACCCTAACCCTAACCCTAACCCTAACCCTAACCCTAACCCTAACCCTAACCCTAACCCTAACCCTAACCCTAACCCTAACCCTAACCCTAACCCTAACCCTAACCCTAACCCTAACCCTAACCCTAACCCTAACCCTAACCCTAACCCTAACCCTAACCCTAACCCTAACCCTAACCCTAACCCTAACCCTAACCCTAACCCTAACCCTAACCCTAACCCTAACCCTAACCCTAACCCTAACCCTAACCCTAACCCTAACCCTAACCCTAACCCTAACCCTAACCCTAACCCTAACCCTAACCCTAACCCTAACCCTAACCCTAACCCTAACCCTAACCCTAACCCTAACCCTAACCCTAACCCTAACCCTAACCCTAACCCTAACCCTAACCCTAACCCTAACCCTAACCCTAACCCTAACCCTAACCCTAACCCTAACCCTAACCCTAACCCTAACCCTAACCCTAACCCTAACCCTAACCCTAACCCTAACCCTAACCCTAACCCTAACCCTAACCCTAACCCTAACCCTAACCCTAACCCTAACCCTAACCCTAACCCTAACCCTAACCCTAACCCTAACCCTAACCCTAACCCTAACCCTAACCCTAACCCTAACCCTAACCCTAACCCTAACCCTAACCCTAACCCTAACCCTAACCCTAACCCTAACCCTAACCCTAACCCTAACCCTAACCCTAACCCTAACCCTAACCCTAACCCTAACCCTAACCCTAACCCTAACCCTAACCCTAACCCTAACCCTAACCCTAACCCTAACCCTAACCCTAACCCTAACCCTAACCCTAACCCTAACCCTAACCCTAACCCTAACCCTAACCCTAACCCTAACCCTAACCCTAACCCTAACCCTAACCCTAACCCTAACCCTAACCCTAACCCTAACCCTAACCCTAACCCTAACCCTAACCCTAACCCTAACCCTAACCCTAACCCTAACCCTAACCCTAACCCTAACCCTAACCCTAACCCTAACCCTAACCCTAACCCTAACCCTAACCCTAACCCTAACCCTAACCCTAACCCTAACCCTAACCCTAACCCTAACCCTAACCCTAACCCTAACCCTAACCCTAACCCTAACCCTAACCCTAACCCTAACCCTAACCCTAACCCTAACCCTAACCCTAACCCTAACCCTAACCCTAACCCTAACCCTAACCCTAACCCTAACCCTAACCCTAACCCTAACCCTAACCCTAACCCTAACCCTAACCCTAACCCTAACCCTAACCCTAACCCTAACCCTAACCCTAACCCTAACCCTAACCCTAACCCTAACCCTAACCCTAACCCTAACCCTAACCCTAACCCTAACCCTAACCCTAACCCTAACCCTAACCCTAACCCTAACCCTAACCCTAACCCTAACCCTAACCCTAACCCTAACCCTAACCCTAACCCTAACCCTAACCCTAACCCTAACCCTAACCCTAACCCTAACCCTAACCCTAACCCTAACCCTAACCCTAACCCTAACCCTAACCCTAACCCTAACCCTAACCCTAACCCTAACCCTAACCCTAACCCTAACCCTAACCCTAACCCTAACCCTAACCCTAACCCTAACCCTAACCCTAACCCTAACCCTAACCCTAACCCTAACCCTAACCCTAACCCTAACCCTAACCCTAACCCTAACCCTAACCCTAACCCTAACCCTAACCCTAACCCTAACCCTAACCCTAACCCTAACCCTAACCCTAACCCTAACCCTAACCCTAACCCTAACCCTAACCCTAACCCTAACCCTAACCCTAACCCTAACCCTAACCCTAACCCTAACCCTAACCCTAACCCTAACCCTAACCCTAACCCTAACCCTAACCCTAACCCTAACCCTAACCCTAACCCTAACCCTAACCCTAACCCTAACCCTAACCCTAACCCTAACCCTAACCCTAACCCTAACCCTAACCCTAACCCTAACCCTAACCCTAACCCTAACCCTAACCCTAACCCTAACCCTAACCCTAACCCTAACCCTAACCCTAACCCTAACCCTAACCCTAACCCTAACCCTAACCCTAACCCTAACCCTAACCCTAACCCTAACCCTAACCCTAACCCTAACCCTAACCCTAACCCTAACCCTAACCCTAACCCTAACCCTAACCCTAACCCTAACCCTAACCCTAACCCTAACCCTAACCCTAACCCTAACCCTAACCCTAACCCTAACCCTAACCCTAACCCTAACCCTAACCCTAACCCTAACCCTAACCCTAACCCTAACCCTAACCCTAACCCTAACCCTAACCCTAACCCTAACCCTAACCCTAACCCTAACCCTAACCCTAACCCTAACCCTAACCCTAACCCTAACCCTAACCCTAACCCTAACCCTAACCCTAACCCTAACCCTAACCCTAACCCTAACCCTAACCCTAACCCTAACCCTAACCCTAACCCTAACCCTAACCCTAACCCTAACCCTAACCCTAACCCTAACCCTAACCCTAACCCTAACCCTAACCCTAACCCTAACCCTAACCCTAACCCTAACCCTAACCCTAACCCTAACCCTAACCCTAACCCTAACCCTAACCCTAACCCTAACCCTAACCCTAACCCTAACCCTAACCCTAACCCTAACCCTAACCCTAACCCTAACCCTAACCCTAACCCTAACCCTAACCCTAACCCTAACCCTAACCCTAACCCTAACCCTAACCCTAACCCTAACCCTAACCCTAACCCTAACCCTAACCCTAACCCTAACCCTAACCCTAACCCTAACCCTAACCCTAACCCTAACCCTAACCCTAACCCTAACCCTAACCCTAACCCTAACCCTAACCCTAACCCTAACCCTAACCCTAACCCTAACCCTAACCCTAACCCTAACCCTAACCCTAACCCTAACCCTAACCCTAACCCTAACCCTAACCCTAACCCTAACCCTAACCCTAACCCTAACCCTAACCCTAACCCTAACCCTAACCCTAACCCTAACCCTAACCCTAACCCTAACCCTAACCCTAACCCTAACCCTAACCCTAACCCTAACCCTAACCCTAACCCTAACCCTAACCCTAACCCTAACCCTAACCCTAACCCTAACCCTAACCCTAACCCTAACCCTAACCCTAACCCTAACCCTAACCCTAACCCTAACCCTAACCCTAACCCTAACCCTAACCCTAACCCTAACCCTAACCCTAACCCTAACCCTAACCCTAACCCTAACCCTAACCCTAACCCTAACCCTAACCCTAACCCTAACCCTAACCCTAACCCTAACCCTAACCCTAACCCTAACCCTAACCCTAACCCTAACCCTAACCCTAACCCTAACCCTAACCCTAACCCTAACCCTAACCCTAACCCTAACCCTAACCCTAACCCTAACCCTAACCCTAACCCTAACCCTAACCCTAACCCTAACCCTAACCCTAACCCTAACCCTAACCCTAACCCTAACCCTAACCCTAACCCTAACCCTAACCCTAACCCTAACCCTAACCCTAACCCTAACCCTAACCCTAACCCTAACCCTAACCCTAACCCTAACCCTAACCCTAACCCTAACCCTAACCCTAACCCTAACCCTAACCCTAACCCTAACCCTAACCCTAACCCTAACCCTAACCCTAACCCTAACCCTAACCCTAACCCTAACCCTAACCCTAACCCTAACCCTAACCCTAACCCTAACCCTAACCCTAACCCTAACCCTAACCCTAACCCTAACCCTAACCCTAACCCTAACCCTAACCCTAACCCTAACCCTAACCCTAACCCTAACCCTAACCCTAACCCTAACCCTAACCCTAACCCTAACCCTAACCCTAACCCTAACCCTAACCCTAACCCTAACCCTAACCCTAACCCTAACCCTAACCCTAACCCTAACCCTAACCCTAACCCTAACCCTAACCCTAACCCTAACCCTAACCCTAACCCTAACCCTAACCCTAACCCTAACCCTAACCCTAACCCTAACCCTAACCCTAACCCTAACCCTAACCCTAACCCTAACCCTAACCCTAACCCTAACCCTAACCCTAACCCTAACCCTAACCCTAACCCTAACCCTAACCCTAACCCTAACCCTAACCCTAACCCTAACCCTAACCCTAACCCTA
>NW_028167503.1:0-37500 GCF_963513975.1 Fringilla coelebs | reverse complement strand
AACCAGACCAAGTTGGCACTGGTGCCACCTTGCGTCTGGGAGGCATCCTGCGAGAGGTGCAATTCCAGGAGTCACCTGGCAATTTAAGGCCGCCGGACCGTGAACCGTTCAACAGGCGTTTTCCCAGGGAAACAAAACTCAGAAGCCACTGTTCTGGGTGTCAGTTTGCAGGACCAACTTGACGCTCTCAAAGCAGACAAAGTTGGCACTGGTGCCACCTTGCGTATGGGAGGCATCCTGCGAGAGGTGCAATTCCAGGAGGCACCCGGCAATATAAGGCCGAAGGACCCTGAACCATTATACCGGGTTTTTCCCTGGGAAAAAAACTCACAAGCCACTGTTCTGGGTGTCAGTTTTCAGGACCCACTTGGCACTCTAAAACCAGACCAAGTTGGCACTGGTGCCACCTTGCGTCTGGGAGGCATCCTGCGAGAGGCGGATCTCCAGGAGTCGCCCGGCAATTTAAGGCCGCATTACCCTGAACCGTTGTACAGGCTTTTTCCCTGGGAAACAAAACTCACAAGCCACTGTTCTGGGTGTCAGTCTGCAGGACCCACTTGGCACTCACAAACTAGACTATGTGGGCACCGGTTCCACCTTGCATCTGGGAGGCATCCTGCGAGAGGCGGCATTCCAGGAGGCACCCGGCAATTTAGAGCCGCAGGACCCTGAACCATTGTACAGGCTTTTTCCCTGGGAAACAAAACTCACAAGCCACTGTTCTGGGTGTCAGTTTTCAGGACCCAATTGGCACTCTCAAACCAGACCAAGTTGGCACTGGTGCCACCTTGCGTCTGGGAGGCATCCTGCGAGAGGCGGATCTCCAGGAGGCACCCGGCAATTTAAGGCCCCAGGACCCTGAACCATTGTACAGGCTTTTTCCCTGGGAAACAAAACTCACAAGCCACTGTTCTGGGTGTCAGTTTTCAGGACCCAATTGGCACTCTCAAACCAGACCAAGTTGGCACTGGTGCCACCTGGTGTCTTGTAGGCATCCTACAAGAGGCGGATCTCCAGGAGGCACCCGGCAATTTAATGCCGCAGGACCCTGAACCTTTATACAGGATTTTTCCCTGGGAAACAAAACTCACAAGCCACTGTTCTGGGAGTCAGTTTTAAGGACCCACTTGACACTCTCAAACCAGACCAAGTTGGCACTGGTGCCACCTTGCGTCTGGGAGGCATCCAGCGAGAGGTGCAATTCCAGAAGAAACCCCGCAAGTTAAGGCCGCCGGACCCTGAACCATTATACAGGCTTTTTCCCTGGGAAACAAAACTCACAAGCCACTGTTCTGGGTGTCAGTTTTTAGGACCCACTTGGCACTCTCAAACCAGACCAAGTTGGCACTGGTGCCACCTTGCGTCTGGGAGGCATCCTGCGAGAGGTGCAATTCGAGGAGGCACCCGGAAATTTAAGGCCGCAGGACCCTGAACCTTTATACAGGATTTTTCCCTGGGAAACAAAACTCACAAGCCACTGTTCTGGGTGTCAGTTTTCAGGACCCACTTAGCACTCTAAAACCAGACCAAGTTGGCACTGGTGCCACCTTGCGTCTTGTAGGCATCCTGCGAGAGTCGGATCTCCAGGTGGCACCCGGAAATTTAAGGCTGCAGGACCCTAAACCATTGTACAGGCTTTATCCCTGGGAAACAAAACTCACAAGCCACTGTTCTGGGTGTCAGTTTTCAGGACTCAATTGGCACTCTCAAACCAGACCAAGTTGGCACTGGTGCCACCTTGCGTCTGGTAGGCATCCTGAAAGAGGCGGATCTCCAGGAGGCACCTGGCAATTTAAGGCCGCAGGACCCTGAACTATTGTACAGGCTTTTTCCCTGGGAAACAAAACTCACAAGCCACTGTTCTGGTTGTCAGTTTTCAGGACCCACTTGGCACTCTCAAACCAGACAAAGTTGGCACTGGTGCCACCTTTCGTCTGGGAGGCATCCTGCGAGAGGTGCAATTCCAGGAGTCACCTGGCAATTTAAGGCCGCCGGACCGTGAACCATTGTACAGGCTTTTTCCCTGGGAAACAAACCTCACAAGCCACTGTTCTGGGTGTCAGTTTTCAGGACCAACTTGACGCTCTGAAAGCAGACCAAGTTGGCACTGGTGCCACCTTGCGTCTGGGAGGCATCCTGCGAGAGGCGGATCTCCAGGAGTCACGCGGCAATTTAAGGCCGCATTACCCGGAACCGTTGTACAGGCTTTTTCCCTGGGAAACAAAACTCACAAGCCACTGTTCTGGGTGTCAGTTTTCAGGACCCACTTGTCACTCTCAAATTAGACAAGTGGGCACCGGTGCCGCTTAGCGTCTGGGAGGCATCCTGCGAGAGGCGGCATTCCAGGAGGACCCCGGCAATTTAAGGCCGCAGGACCCTGAACCATTGTACAGGCTTTTTCCCTGGGAAACAAAACTCACAAGCCACTGTTCTGGGTGTCAGTTTGAAGGTCCCACTTGGCACTCTTAAAGCAGACCAAGTTGGCACTGGTGCCACCTTGCGTCTGGGAGCCATCCTGCGAGAAGTGCAATTCCAGGAGGCACCCGGCAATTTAAGGCCGCAGGACCCTGAACCTTTATACAGGATTTTTCCCTGGGAAACAAAACTCACAAGCCACTGTTCTTGGTGTCAGTTTTCAGGACCCACTTGGCACTCTCAAACCGGACCAAGTTGGCACTGGTGCCACCTTGCGTCTGGGAGGCATCCTGCGAGAGTCGGATCTCCAGGTGGCACCTGGAAATTTAAGGCCGCAGGACCCTAAACCATTGTACAGGCTTTATCCCTGGGAAACAAAACTCACAAGCCACTGTTCTGGGTGTCAGTTTTCAGGACTCAATTGGCACTCTCAAACCAGACCAAGTTGGCACTGGTGCCACCTGGCGTCTGGTAGGCATCCTGAAAGAGGCGGATCTCCAGGAGGCACCCGGCAATTTAAGGCCGCAGGACCCTGAACCATTGTACAGGCGTTTTCCCTGGGAAACAAAACTCACAAGCCACTGTTCTGGGTGTCAGTTTTCAGGACCCACTTGGCACTCTAAAACCAGACCAAGTTGGCACTGGTGCCACCTTTCGTCTGGGAGGCATCCTGCGAGACGTGCAATTCCAGGAGTCACCTGGCAATTTAAGGCCGCCGGACCGTGAACCGTTCAACAGGCGTTTTCCCAGGGAAACAAAACTCAGAAGCCACTGTTCTGGGTGTCAGTTTGCAGGACCAACTTGACACTCTCAAAGCAGACAAAGTTGGCACTGGTGCCACCTTGCGTCTGGGAGGCATCCTGCGAGAGGTGCAATTTCAGGAGGAACCCCGCAAGTTAAGGCCGCCGGACCCTGAACCATTATACCGGGTTTTTCCCTGGGAAAAAAACTCACAAGCCACAGTTCTGGGTGTCAGTTTTCAGGACCCACTTGGCACTCTCAAACCAGACCAAGTTGGCACTGGTGCCACCTTGCGTCTGGGAGGCATCCAGCGAGAGGCGTATCTCCAGGAGTCGCCCGGCAATTTAAGGCCGCATTACCCTGAACCGTTGTACAGGCTTTTTCCCTGGGAAACAAAACTCACAAGCCACTGTTCTGGGTGTCAGTTTGCAGGACCCACTTGGCACTCACAAACTAGACTATGTGGGCACCGGTTCCACCTTGCATCTGGGAGGCATCCTGCGAGAGGCGGCATTCCAGGAGGCACCCGGCAATTTAGATCCGCAGGACCCTGAACCATTGTACAGGCTTTTTCCCTGGGAAACAAAACTCACAAGCCACTGTTCTGGGTGTCAGTTTTCAGGACCCACTTGACACTCTCAAACCAGACCAAGTTGGCACTGGTGCCACCTTGCGTCTGGGAGGCATCCTGCGAGAGGCGGATCTCCAGGAGGCACTCGGCAATTTAAGGCCCCAGGACCCTGAACCATTGTACAGGCTTTTTCCCTGGGAAACAAAACTCACAAGCCACTGTTCTGGGTGTCAGTTTTCAGGACCCAATTGGCACTCTCAAACCAGACCAAGTTGGCACTGGTGCCACCTGGTGCCTTGTAGGCATCCTGCAAGAGGCGGATCTCCAGGAGGCACCCGGCAATTTAATGCCGCAGGACCCTGAACCTTTTTACAGGATTTTTCCCTGGGAAACAAAACTCACAAGCCACTGTTCTGGGAGTCAGTTTTAAGGACCCACTTGGCACTCTCAAACCAGACCAAGTTGGCACTGGTGCCACCTTGTGTCTGGGAGGCATCCAGCAAGAGGTGCAATTCCATGAGGAACCCCGCAAGTTAAGGCCGCCGGACCCTGAACCATTATACAGGCTTTTTCCCTGGGAAACAAAATTCACAAGCCACTGTTCTGGGTGTCAGTTTGCAGGACCCACTTGACTCTCTAAAATCAGACCAAGTTGGCACTAGTGCCACCTTGCGTCCTGGAGGCATCCTGCAAGAGGTGCAATTCCACGAGGCACCTGGCAATTTAAGGCCGCAGGACCCTGAACCATTCAACAGGCGTTTTTCCAGGGAAACAAAACTCACAAGCCACTGTTCTGGGTGTCAGTTTTCAGGACCCACTTGACACTCTCAAACCAGACCAAGTTGGCACTGGTGCCACCTTGCGTCTGGGAGGCATCCTGCGAGAGGCCGAATTTAAGGAGGCACTCGGCAATTTAATGTCGCAGGACCCTGAACCATTGTACAGGCTTTTTCCCTGGGAAACAAAACTCACAAGCCACTGTTCTGGGTGTCAGTTTTCAGGACCCACTTGGCACTCTCAAACCAGACCAAGTTGGCACTGGTGCCACCTTGCGTCTGGGAGGCATCCTGCGAGAGGTGCAATTCCAGGAGGCACCTGGCAATTTAAGGCCGCCGGACCGTGAACCGTTCAACAGACTTTTTCCCAGGGAAACAAAACTCAGAAGACACTGTTCTGGGTGTCTGTTTTCAGGTCCCACTTGGCACTCTAAAACCAGACCAAATTGGCACTGGTGCCACCTTGCGTCTGGGAGGCATCCTGCGAGAGGCGGATCTCCAGGAGTCACCCGGCAATTTAAGGCCGCCTTACCCTGAACCATTGTACAGGCTTTTTCCCTGGGAAACAAAACTCACAAGCCACTGTTCTGGGTGTCAGTTTTCAGGACCCACTTGGCACTCTAAAACCAGACCAAGTTGGCACTGGTGCCACCTTGCGTCTGGGAGGCATCCTGCGAGAGGCGGATCTCCAGGAGTCGCCCGGCAATTTAAGGCCGCATTACCCTGAACCGTTGTACAGGCTTTTTCCCTGGGAAACAAAATTCACAAGCCACTGTTCTAGGTGTCAGTTTGCAGAACCCACTTGGCACTCTCAAACTAGACAAGTGGGCACCGGTGCTGCTTAGCGTCTGGGAGGCATCCTACGAGAGGCGGCATTCCAGGAGGACCCCGGCAATTTAATGCCGCCGGACCCTGAACCAGTGTACAGGCTTTTTCCCTGGGAAACAAAACTCACAAGCCACTGTTCTGGGTGTCAGTTTGCAGGACCCACTTGGGACTCTCAAACCAGACCAAGTTGGCACTGGTGCCACCTTGCGTCTGGGAGGCATCCTGCGAGAGGTGCAATTCCAGTAGGCACCCGGAAATTTAAGGCCGTAGGACCCTGAACCTCTATACAGGATTTTTCCCTGGGAAACAAAACTCACAAGCCACTGTTCTTGGTGTCAGTTTTCAGGACCCACTTGGCACTCTCAAACCAGACCAAGTTGGCACTGGTGCCACCTTGCGTCTTGTAGGCATCCTGCAAGAGGCGGATCTCTAGGTGGCACCCGGAAATTTAAGGCCGCAGGACCCTAAACCATTCTACAGGCTTTATCCCTGGGAAACAAAACTCACAAGCCACTGTTCTGGGTGTCAGTTTTCAGGACTCAATTGGCACTCTCAAACCAGACCAAGTTGGCACTGGTGCCACCTGGTGTCTGGTAGGCATCCTAAAAGAGGCGGCATTCAAGGAGGCACCCGGCAATTTAAGGCCGCAGGACCCTGAACTATTTTACAGGCGTTTTCCCTGGGAAACAAAACTCACAAGCCACTGTTCTGGTTCTCAGTTTTCAGGACCCACTTGGCACTCTCAAACCAGACCAAGTTGGCACTGCTGCCACCTTGTGTCTGGGAGGCATCCTGCGAGAGGTGCAATTCCAGGAGTCACCTGGCAATTTAAGGCCGCCGGACCCTGAACCATTACACAGGCTTTTTCCCTGGGAAACAAAACTCAGAAGCCGCTGTTCTGGGTGTCAGTTTGCAGGACCAACTTGACGCTCTCAAACCAGACAAAGTTGGCACTGGTGCCACCTTGCGTCTGGGAGTCATCCTGCGAGAGGTGCAATTCCAGGAGGCACACGGCAATATAAGGCCGCAGCACCCTGAACCATTATACAGGGTTTTTCCCTGGGAAAAAAAACTCACAAGCCACTGTTCTGGGTGTCAGTTTTCAGGACCCACTTGGCACACTCAAACCAGACCAAGTTGGCACTGGTGCCACCTTGCGTCTGGGAGGCATCCTGCGAGAGGTCGAATTCCAGGAGGCACCCGGCAATTTAAGGCCGCATTACCCTGAACCATTGTACAGGCTTTTTCCCTGGGAAACAAAACTCACAAGCCACTGTTCTGGGTGTCAGTTTGCAGGACCAACTTGACGCTCTCAAAGCAGACAAAGTTGGCACTGGTGCCACCTTGCGTCTGGGAGGCATCCTGCGAGAGGTGCAATTCCAGGAGGCACCCGGCAATATAAGGCCGCAGGACCCTGAACCATTATACCGGGTTTTTCCCTGGGAAAAAAACTCACAAGCCACTGTTCTGGGTGTCAGTTTTCAGGACCCACTTGGCACTCTAAAACCAGACCAAGTTGGCACTGGTGCCACCTTGTGTCTGGGAGGCATCCTGCGAGAGGCGGATCTCCAGGAGTCGCCCGGCAATTTAAGGCCGCATTACCCTGAACCGTTGTAAAGGCTTTTTCCCTGGGAAACAAAACTCACAAGCCACTGTTCTGGGTGTCAGTTTGCAGGACCCACTTGGCACTCACAAACTAGACTATGTGGGCACCGGTGCCACCTTGCGTCTGGGAGGCATCCTGCGAGAGGCGGCATTCCAGGAGACACCCGGCAATTTAGGGCCGCCGGACCGTGAACCATTCAACAGGCTTTTTCCAAGGGAAGCAAAACTCAGAAGCCACTGTTTTGGGTGTCAGTTTGCAGGACCAACTTGACGCTCTCAAAGCAGACAAAGTTGGCACTGGTGCCACCTTGCGTCTGGGAGTCATCCAGCGAGAGGTGCAATTCCAGGAGGCACACGGCAATATAAGGCCCATGGACCCTGAACCATTATACAGGGTTTTTCCCTGGGAAAAAAAACTCACAAGCCACTGTTCTGGGTGTCAGTTTTCACGACCCACTTGGCACACTCAAACCAGACCAAGTTGGCACTGGTGCCACCTTGCGTCTGGGAGGCATCCTGCGAGAGGCCGAATTCCAGGAGGCACACGGCAATTTAATGCCGCAGGACCCTGAACCATTGTACAGGCTTTTTCCCTGGGAAACAAAACTCACAAGCCACTGTTCTGGGTGTCAGTTTGCAGGACAAACTTGACGCTCTCAAAGCAGACAAAGTTGGCACTGGTGCCACCTTGCGTCTGGGAGGCATCCTGCGAGAGGTGCAATTCCAGGAGGCACCCGGCAATATAAGGCCGCAGGACCCTGAACCATTATACCGGGTTTTTCCATGGGAAAAAAACTCACAAGCCACTGTTTTGGGTGTCAGTTTTCAGGACCCAATTGGCACTCTCTAACCAGACCAAGTTGGCACTGGTGCCACCTGGTGTCTGGGAGGCATCCTGCGAGAGGCGGCATTCCAGGAGGACCCCGGCAATTTAAGGCCGCAGGACCCTGAACCTTTATACAGGCTTTTTCCCTGGGAAACAAAACTCACAAGCCACTGTTCTGGGTGTCAGTTTTCAGGACCCACTTGTCACTCTCAAACTAGACAAGTGGGCACCGGTGCCGCTTAGCGTCTGGGAGGCATCCTGCGAGAGGCGGCATTCCAGGAGGACCCCGGCAATTTAAGGCCGCAGGATCCTGAACCATTGTACAGGCTTTTTCCCTGGGAAACAAAACTCACAAGCCACTGTTCTGGGTGTCAGTTTGCAGGTCCCACTTGGCACTCTTAAACCAGACCAAGTTGGCACTGGTGCCACCTTGCGTCTGGGAGGCATCCTGCGAGAGGTGCAATTCCAGGAGGCACCCGGAAATTTAAGGCCGCAGGACCCTGAACCTTTATACAGGATTTTTCCCTGGGAAACAAAACTCACAAGCCACTGTTCTGGGTGTCAGTTTTCAGGACTCAATTGGCACTCTCAAACCAGACCAAGTTGGCACTGGTGCCACCTGGCGTCTGGTAGGCATCCTGAAAGAGGCGGATCTCTAGGAGGCACCCGGGAATTTAAGGCCGCAGGACCCTGAACTATTGTACAGGCGTTTTCCCTGGGAAACAAAACTCACAAGCCACTGTTCTGGTTGTCAGTTTTCAGGACCCACTTGGCACTCTCAAACCAGACCAAGTTGGCACTGGTGCCACCTTTCGTCTGGGAGGCATCCTGCGAGAGGTGCAATTCCAGGAGTCACCTGGCAATTTAAGGCCGCAGGACCCTGAACTATTGTACAGGCGTTTTCCCTGGGAAACAAAACTCAGAAGCCACTGTTCTGGGT
Source organism: Fringilla coelebs (assembly GCF_963513975.1). Taxonomy (NCBI): domain Eukaryota; kingdom Metazoa; phylum Chordata; class Aves; order Passeriformes; family Fringillidae; genus Fringilla; species Fringilla coelebs. The sequence goes on along the minus strand of NW_028167503.1, from coordinate 28,798 downwards.
GTCAGTTTGCAGGACCAAGTTGACGCTCTCAAAGCAGACAAAGTTGGCACTGGTGCCACCTTGCGTCTGGGAGGCATCCTGCGAGAGGTGCAATTCCAGGAGGCACCCGGCAATATAAGGCCGCCGGACCCTGAACCATTATACAGGGTTTTTCCCTGGGAAAAAAAACTCACAAGCCACTGTTCTGGGTGTCAGTTTTCAGGACCCACTTGGCACACTCAAACCAGACCAAGTTGGCACTGGTGCCACCTTGCGTCTGGGAGGCATCCTGTGAGAGGCCGAATTCCAGGAGGCACATGGCAATTTAATGCCGCAGGACCCTGAACCATTGTACAGGCCTTTTCCCTGGGAAACAAAACTCACAAGCCACTGTTCTGGGTGTCAGTTTGCAGGACCAACTTGACGCTCTCAAAGCAGACAAAGTTGGCACTGGTGCCTCCTTGCGTCTGGGAGGCATCCTGCGAGAGGTGCAATTCCAGGAGGCACCCGGAAATATAAGGCCGCAGGACCCTGAACCATTATACCGGGTTTTTCCCTGGGAAAAAAACTCAAAAGCCACTGTTCTGGTTCTCAGTTTGCAGGACCCACTTGGCACTCTAAAACCAGACCAAGTTGGCACTGGTGCCACCTTGCGTCTGGGAGGCATCCTGCGAGAGGCGGATCTCCAGGAGTCGCCCGGCAATTTAAGGCCGCATTACCCTGAACCATTGTACAGGCTTTTTCCCTGGGAAACAAAACTCACAAGCCACTGTTCTGGGTGTCAGGTTGCAGGACCCACTTGGAAATCACAAACTAGACCATGTGGGCACCGGTGCCACCTAGCGTCTGGGAGGCATCCTGCGAGAGGCGGCATTCCAGGAGGCACCCGGCAATTTAGGGCCGCCAGGCCGTGAACCATTCAACAGGCTTTTTCCAAGGGAAGCAAAACTCAGAAGCCACTGTTCTGGGTGTCAGTTTGCAGGACCAACTTGACGCTCTCAAAGCAGACAAAGTTGGCACTGGTGCCACCTTGCGTCTGGGAGTCATCCAGCGAGAGGTGCAATTCCAGGAGGCACCCGGCAATATAAGGCCGCAGGACCCTGAACCATTATACAGGGTTTTTCCCTGGGAAAAAAAACTCACAAGCCACTGTTCTGGGTGTCAGTTTTCACGACCCACTTGGCACACTCAAAGCAGACCAAGTTGGCACTGGTGCCACCTGGCGTCTGGGAGGCATCCTGCAAGAGGCCGAATTCCAGGAGGCACACGGCAATTTAAGGCCGCATTACCCTGAACCATTGTACAGGCTTTTTCCCTGGGAAACAAAACTCACAAGCCACTGTTCTGGGTGTCAGTTTGCAGGACCAACTTGACGCTCTCAAAGCAGACAAAGTTGGCACTGGTGCCACCTTGCGTCTGGGAGGCATCCTGCGAGAGGTGCAATTCCAGGAGGCACCCGGCAATATAAGGCCGCAGGACCCTGAACCATTATACCGGGTTTTTCCCTGGGAAAAAAACTCACAAGCCACTGTTCTGGGTGTCAGTTTTCAGGACCCACTTGGCACTCACAAACTAGACTATGTGGGCACCGGTGCCACCTTGCGTCTGGGAGGCATCCTGCGAGAGGCGGCATTCAAGGAGGCACCCGGCAATTTAATGCCGCAGGACCCTGAACCATTGTACAGGCGTTTTCCCTGGGAAACAAAACTCACAAGCCACTGTTCTAGGTGTCAGTTTTCAGGACCCACTTGACACTCTCAAACCAGACCAAGTTGGCACTGGTGCCACCTTGCGTCTGGGAGGCATCCTGCGAGAGGCGGATCTCCAGGAGGCACCCGGCAATTTAAGGCCGCAGGACCCTGAACCATTGTACAGGCTTTTTCCCTGGGAAACAAAACTCACAAGCCACTGTTTTGGGTGTCAGTTTTCAGGACCCAATTGGCACTCTCAAACCAGACCAAGTTGGCACTGGTGCCACCTGGTGTCTTGTAGGCATCCTGCAAGAGGCGGATCTCCAGGAGGACCCCGGCAATTTAATGCCGCAGGACCCTGAACCATTGTACAGGATTTTTCCCTGGGAAACAAAACTCACAAGCCACTGTTCTGGGTGTCAGTTTTCAGGACCCACTTGACACTCTCAAACCAGACCAAGTTGGCACTGGTGCCACCTTGCGTCTGGGAGGCATCCAGCGAGAGGTGCAATTCCAGGAGGATCCCCGCAAGTTAAGGCCGCCGGACCCTGAAACATTATACAGGCTTTTTCCCTGGGAAACAAAACTCACAAGCCACTGTTCTAGGTGTCAGTTTGCTGAACCCACTTGGCACTCTCAAACTACACAAGTGGGCACCGGTGTTGCTTAGCGTCTGGGAGGCATCCTGCGAGAGGCGGCATTCCAGGAGGCACCGGGAAATATAAGGCCGCAGGACCCTGAACCATTATACCGGGTTTTTCCCTGGGAAACAAAACTCACAAGCCACTGTTCTGGGTGTCAGTTTTCAGGACCCACTTGGCACTCTAAAACCAGACCAAGTTGGCACTGGTGCCACCTTGCGTCTGGGAGGCATCCTGCGAGAGGCGGATCTCCAGGAGTCGCCCGGAAATTTAAGGCCGCATTACCCTGAACCGTTGTACAGGCTTTTTCCCTGGGAAACAAAACTCACAAGCCACTGTTTTGGGTGTCAGTTTTCAGGACCCAATTGGCACTCTCAAACCAAACCAAGTTGGCACTGGTGCCACCTGGTGTCTTGTAGGCATCCTGCAAGAGGCGGATCTCCAGGAGGCACCCGGCAATTTAATGCCGCAGTACCCTGAACCTTTATACAGGATTTTTCCCTGGGAAACAAAACTCACAAGCCACTGTTCTGGGAGTCATTTTTAAGGACCCACTTGGCACTCTCAAACCAGACCAAGTTGGCACTGGTGCCACCTTGCGTCTGGGAGGCATCCTGCGAGAGGTGCAATTTCAGGAGGAACCCCGCAAGTTAAGGCCGCCGGACCCTGAACCATTATACAGGTTTTTTCCCTGGGAAACAAAACTCACAAGCCACTGTTCTGGGTGTCAGTTTTCAGGACCCACTTGACTCTCTAAAATCAGAAGAAGTTGGCACTGGTGCCACCTTGCGTCTGGGAGGCATCCAGCGAGAGCTGCAATTCCAGGAGGAACCCCGCAAGTTAAGGCCGCAGGACCCTGAACCATTCAACAGGCGTTTTTCCAGGGAAACAAAACTCACAAGCCACTGTTCTGGGTGTCAGTTTTTAGGACCCACTTGACACTCTCAAACCGGACCAAGTTGGCACTGGTGCCACCTTGCGTCTGGGAGGCATCCTCCGAGAGGCCGAATTCCAGGAGGCACACGGCAATTTAATATCGCAGGACCCTGAACCATTGTACCAGCTTTTTCCCTGGGAAACAAAACTCACAAGCCACTGTTCTGGGTGTCAGTTTGCAGGTCCCACTTGGCACTCTCAAACCAGACCAAGTTGGCACTGGTGCCACCTTGCGTCTGGGAGGCATCCTGCGAGAGGTGCAATTCCAGGAGGCACCTGGCAATTTAAGGCCGCCGGACCGTGAACCGTTCAACAGGCTTTTTCCCAGGGAAACAAAACTCACAAGCCACTGTTCTAGGTGTCAGTTTGCAGAACCCACTTGGCACTCTCAAACTAGACAAGTGGGCACCGGTGCTGCTTAGCGTCTGGGAGGCATCCTGCATGAGGCGGCATTCCAGGAGGACCCCGGCAATTTAGGGCCGCAGGACCCTGAACCATTGTACAGGCTTTTTCCCTGGGAAACAAAACTCACAAGCCACTGTTCTGGGTGTCAGTTTGCAGGACCCACTTGGGACTCTCAAACCAGACCAAGTTGGCACTGGTGCCACCTTGCGTCTGGGAGGCATCCTGCGAGAGGTGCAATTCCAGTAGGCACCCGGAAATTTAAGGCCGCAGGACCCTGAACCTCAATACAGGATTTTTCCCTGGGAAACAAAACTCACAAGCCACTGTTCTTGGTGTCAGTTTTCAGGACCCACTTGGCACTCTCAAACCAGACCAAGTTGGCACTGGTGCCGCCTTGCGTCTTGTAGGCATCCTGCAAGAGGCGGATCTCCAGGTGGCACCCGGAAATTTAAGGCCGCAGCACCCTAAACCATTGTACAGGCTTTATCCCTGGGAAACAAAACTCACAAGCCACTGTTCTGGGTGTCAGTTTTCAGGACTCAATTGGCACTCTCAAACCAGACCAAGTTGGCACTGGTGCCACCCGGTGTCTGGTAGGCATCCTAAAAGAGGCGGATCTCCAGGAGGCACCCGGCAATTTAAGGCCGCAGGACCCTGAACTATTGTACAGGCGTTTTCCCTGGGAAACAAAACTCAGAAGCCACTGTTCTGGGTGTCAGTTTGCAGGACCAACTTGACACTCTCAAAGCAGACCAAGTTGGCACTGGTGCCACCTTGCGTCTGGGAGGCATCCTGCGAGAGGCCGAATTCCAGGAGGCACATGGCAATTTAATGCCGCAGGACCCTGAACCATTGTACAGGCCTTTTCCCTGGGAAACAAAACTCACAAGCCACTGTTCTGGGTGTCAGTTTGCAGGACCAACTTGACGCTCTCAAAGCAGACAAAGTTGGCACTGGTGCCTCCTTGCGTCTGGGAGGCATCCTGCGAGAGGTGCAATTCCAGGAGGCACCCGGAAATATAAGGCCGCAGGACCCTGAACCATTATACCGGGTTTTTCCCTGGGAAAAAAACTCAAAAGCCACTGTTCTGGGTGTCAGTTTTCAGGACCCACTTGGCACTCTAAAACCAGACCAAGTTGGCACTGGTGCCACCTTGCGTCTGGGAGGCATCCTGCGAGAGGCGGATCTCCAGGAGTCGCCCGGCAATTTAAGGCCGCATTACCCTGAACCATTGTACAGGCTTTTTCCCTGGGAAACAAAACTCACAAGCCACTGTTCTGGGTGTCAGGTTGCAGGACCCACTTGGAAATCACAAACTAGACCATGTGGGCACCGGTGCCACCTAGCGTCTGGGAGGCATCCTGCGAGAGGCGGCATTCCAGGAGGCACCCGGCAATTTAGGGCCGCCAGGCCGTGAACCATTCAACAGGCTTTTTCCAAGGGAAGCAAAACTCAGAAGCCACTGTTCTGGGTGTCAGTTTGCAGGACCAACTTGACGCTCTCAAAGCAGACAAAGTTGGCACTGGTGCCACCTTGCGTCTGGGAGTCATCCAGCGAGAGGTGCAATTCCAGGAGGCACCCGGCAATATATGTCCGCAGGACCCTGAACCATTATACAGGGTTTTTCCCTGGGAAAAAAAACTCACAAGCCACTGTTCTGGGTGTCAGTTTTCACGACCCACTTGGCACACTCAAAGCAGACCAAGTTGGCACTGGTGCCACCTGGCGTCTGGGAGGCATCCTGCGAGAGGCCGAATTCCAGGAGGCACACGGCAATTTAAGGCCGCATTACCCTGAACCATTGTACAGGCTTTTTCCCTGGGAAACAAAACTCACAAGCCACTGTTCTGGGTGTCAGTTTGCAGGACCAACTTGACGCTCTCAAAGCAGACAAAGTTGGCACTGGTGCCACCTTGCGTCTGGGAGGCATCCTGCGAGAGGTGCAATTCCAGGAGGCACCCGGCAATATAAGGCCGCAGGACCCTGAACCATTATACCGGGTTTTTCCCTGGGAAAAAAACTCACAAGCCACTGTTCTGGGTGTCAGTTTGCAGGACCCACTTGGCACTCACAAACTAGACTATGTGGGCACCGGTGCCACCTTGCGTCTGGGAGGCATCCTGCGAGAGGCGGCATTCAAGGAGGCACCCGGCAATTTAATGCCGCAGGACCCTGAACCATTGTACAGGCGTTTTCCCTGGGAAACAAAACTCACAAGCCACTGTTCTAGGTGTCAGTTTTCAGGACCCACTTGACACTCTCAAACCAGACCAAGTTGGCACTGGTGCCACCTTGCGTCTGGGAGGCATCCTGCGAGAGGCGGATCTCCAGGAGGCACCCGGCAATTTAAGGCCGCAGGACCCTGAACCATTGTACAGGCTTTTTCCCTGGGAAACAAAACTCACAAGCCACTGTTTTGGGTGTCAGTTTTCAGGACCCAATTGGCACTCTCAAACCAGACCAAGTTGGCACTGGTGCCACCTGGTGTCTTGTAGGCATCCTGCAAGAGGCGGATCTCCAGGAGGACCCCGGCAATTTAATGCCGCAGGACCCTGAACCATTGTACAGGATTTTTCCCTGGGAAACAAAACTCACAAGCCACTGTTCTGGGTGTCAGTTTTCAGGACCCACTTGACACTCTCAAACCAGACCAAGTTGGCACTGGTGCCACCTTGCGTCTGGGAGGCATCCAGCGAGAGGTGCAATTCCAGGAGGATCCCCGCAAGTTAAGGCCGCCGGACCCTGAAACATTATACAGGCTTTTTCCCTGGGAAACAAAACTCACAAGCCACTGTTCTAGGTGTCAGTTTGCTGAACCCACTTGGCACTCTCAAACTACACAAGTGGGCACCGGTGTTGCTTAGCGTCTGGGAGGCATCCTGCGAGAGGCGGCATTCCAGGAGGACCCCGGCAATTTAAGGCCGCAGGACCCTGAACCATTGTACAGGCTTTTTCCCTGGGAAACAAAACTCACAAGCCACTGTTCTGGGTGTCAGTTTGCAGGACCCACTTGGGACTCTCAAACCAGACCAAGTTGGCACTGGTGCCACCTTGCGTCTGGGAGGCATCCTGCGAGAGGTGCAATTCCAGTAGGCACCCGGAAATTTAAGGCCGTAGGACCCTGAACCTTTATACAGGATTTTTCCCTGGGAAACAAAACTCACAAGCCACTGTTCTTGGTGTCAGTTTTCAGGACCCACTTGGCACTCTCAAACCAGACCAAGTTGGCACTGGTGCCACCTTGCGTCTTGTAGGCATCCTGCAAGAGGCGGATCTCCAGGTGGCACCCGGAAATTTAAGGCCGCAGGACCCTAAACCATTGTACAGGCTTTATCCCTGGGAAACAAAACTCACAAGCCACTGTTCTGGGTGTCAGTTTTCAGGACTCAATTGGCACTCTCAAACCAGACCAAGTTGGCACTGGTGCCACCCGGTGTCTGGTAGGCATCCTGAAAGAGGCGGATCTCCAGGAGGCACCCGGCAATTTAAGGCCGCAGGACCCTGAACTATTGTACAGGCGTTTTCCCTGGGAAACAAAACTCACAAGCCACTGTTCTGGTTCTCAGTTTGCAGGACCCACTTGGCACTCTCAAACCAGACCAAGTTGGCACTGGTGCCACCTTGCGTCTGGGAGGCATCCTGCGAGAGGTGCAATTCCAGGAGTCACCTGGCAATTTAAGGCCGCCGGACCGTGAACCATTCAACAGGCTTTTTCCAAGGGAAACAAAACTCAGAAGCCACTGTTCTGGGTGTCAGTTTGCAGGACCAACTTGACACTCTCAAAGCAGACAAAGTTGGCACTGGTGCCACCTTGCGTCTGGGAGTCATCCTGCGAGAGGTGCAATTCCAGGAGGCACCCGGCAATATAAGGCCGCAGGACCCTGAACCATTATACAGGGTTTTCCCCTGGGAAAAAAAACTCACAAGCCACTGTTCTGGGTGTCAGTTTTCAGGACCCACTTGGCACACTCAAACCAGACCAAGTTGGCACTGGTGCCACCTTGCGTCTGGGAGGCATCCTGCGAGAGGCCAAATTCCAGGAGGCACACGGCAATTTAATGCCGCAGGACCCTGAACCATTGTACAGGCCTTTTCCCTGGGAAACAAAACTCACAAGCCACTGTTCTGGGTGTCAGTTTGCAGGACCAACTTGACGCTCTCAAAGCAGACAAAGTTGGCACTGGTGCCACCTTGCGTCTGGGAGGCATCCTGCGAGAGGTGCAATTCCAGGAGTCACCTGGCAATTTAAGGCCGCCGGACCCTGAACCATTCAACAGGCTTTTTCCAAGGGAAACAAAACTCAGAAGCCACTGTTCTGGGTGTCAGTTTGCAGGACCAACTTGACACTCTCAAAGCAGACAAAGTTGGCACTGGTGCCACCTTGCGTCTGGGAGTCATCCTGCGAGAGGTGCAATTCCAGGAGGCACCCGGCAATATAAGGCCGCAGGACCCTGAACCATTATACAGGGTTTTTCCCTGGGAAAAAAAACTCACAAGCCACTGTTCTGGGTGTCAGTTTTCAGGACCCACTTGGCACACTCAAACCAGACCAAGTTGGCACTGGTGCCACCTTGCGTCTGGGAGGCATCCTGCGAGAGGCCAAATTCCAGGAGGCACACGGCAATTTAATGCCGCAGGACCCTGAACCATTGTACAGGCCTTTTCCCTGGGAAACAAAACTCACAAGCCACTGTTCTGGGTGTCAGTTTGCAGGACCAACTTGACGCTCTCAAAGCAGACAAAGTTGGCACTGGTGCCACCTTGCGTCTGGGAGGCATCCTGCGAGAGGTGCAATTCCAGGAGGCACACGGCAATATAAGGCCGCAGGACCCTGAACCTTTATACCGGGTTTTTCCCTGGGAAAAAAACTCACAAGCCACTGTTCTGGGTGTCAGTTTTCAGGACCCACTTGGCACTCTAAAACCAGACCAAGTTGGCACTGGTGCCACCTTGCGTCTGGGAGGCATCCTGCGAGAGGCGGATCTCCAGGAGTCGCCCGGCAATTTAAGGCCGCATTACCCTGAACCGTTGTACAGGCTTTTTCCCAGGGAAACAAAACTCACAAGCCACTGTTCTGGGTGTCAGTTTGCAGGACCCACTTGGAAATCGCAAACTAGACGATGTGGGCACCGGTGCCACCTTGCGTCTGGGAGGCATCCTGCGAGAGGCGGCATTCCAGGAGGCACCCGGCAATTTAGGGCCGCAGGACCCTGAACCATTGTACAGGCGTTTTCCCTGGGAAACAAAACTCACAAGCCACTGTTCTGGGTGTCAGTTTTCAGGACCCACTTGACACTCTCAAACCAGACCAAGTTGGCACTGGTGCCACCTTGCGTCTGTGGGGCATCCTGCGAGAGGCGGATCTCCAGGAGGCACCCGGCAATTTAAGGCCCCAGGACCCTGAACCATTGTACAGGCTTTTTCCCTGGGAAACAAAATTCACAAGCCACTGTTTTGGGTGTCAGTTTTCAAGACCCAATTGGCACTCTCAAACCAGACCAAGTTGGCACTGGTGCCACCTGGTGTCTTGTAGGCATCCTGCAAGAGGCGGATCTCCAGGAGGCACCCCGCAATTTAATGCCGCAGGACCCTGAACCTTTATACAGGATTTTTCCCTGGGAAACAAAACTCAGAAGCCACTGTTCTGGGTGTCAGTTTTCAGGACCCACTTGACACTCTCAAACCAGACCAAGTTGGCACTGGTGCCACCTTGCGTCTGGGAGGCATCCAGCGAGAGGTGCAATTCCAGGAGGAACCCCGCAAGTTAAGGCCGCCGGACCCTGAAACATTATACAGGCTTTTTCCCTGGGAAACAAAACTCACAAGCCACTGTTCTAGGTGTCAGTTTGCAGAACCCACTTGGCACTCTCAAACTAGACAAGTGGGCACCGGTGTTGCTTAGCGTCTGGGAGGCATCCTGCGAGAGGCGGCATTCCAGGAGGACCCCGGCAATTTAAGGCCGCAGGACCCTGAACCATTGTACAGGCTTTTTCCCTGGGAAACAAAACTCACAAGCCACTGTTCTGGGTGTCAGTTTGCAGGACCCACTTGGGACTCTCAAACCAGACCAAGTTGGCACTGGTGCCACCTTGTGTCTGGGAGGCATCCTGCGAGAGGTGCAATTCCAGGAGGCACCCGGCAATATAAGGCCGCAGGACCCTGAACCTTTATACCGGGTTTTTCCCTGGGAAAAAAACTCACAAGCCACTGTTCTGGGTGTCAGTTTTCAGGACCCACTTGGCACTCTAAAACCAGACCAAGTTTGCACTGGTGCCACCTTGCGTCTGGGAGGCATCCTGCGAGAGGCGGATCTCCAGGAGTCGCCCGGCAATTTAAGGCCGCATTACCCTGAACCGTTGTACAGGCTTTTTCCCTGCGAAACAAAACTCACAAGCCACTGTTCTGGGTGTCAGTTTGCAGGACCCACTTGACACTCACAAACTAGACTATGTGGGCACGGGTGCCACCTTGCGTCTGGGAGGCATCCTGCGAGAGGCGGCATTCCAGGAGGCACCCGGCAATTTAGGGCCGCAGGACCCTGAACCATTGTACAGGCTTTTTCCCTGGGAAACAAAACTCACAAGCCACTGTTCTGGGTGTCAGTTTGCAGGACCCACTTGACACTCTCAAACCAGACCAAGTTGGCACTGGTGCCACCTTGCGTCTGGGAGGCATCCTGCGAGTGGCGGATCTCCAGGAGGCACCCAGCAATTTAAGGCCCCAGGACCCTGAACCATTGTACAGGCTTTTTCCCTGGGAAACAAAACTCACAAGCCACTGTTTTGGGTGTCAGTTTTCAGGACCCAATTGGCACTCTCAAACCAGACCAAGTTGGCACTGGTGCCACCTTGCGTCTGGGAGGCATCCTGCGAGAGGTGCAATTCCAGGAGGCACCTGGCAATTTAAGGCCGCAGGACCCTGAACCATTCAACAGGCATTTTTCCTGGGAAACAAAACTCAGAAGCCACTGTTCTGGGTGTCAGTTTTCAGGACCCGATTGGCACTCTCAAACCGGACCAAGTTGGCACTGGTGCCACCTTGCGTCTGGGAGGCATCCTGAAAGAGGCGGATCTCCAGGAGTCAACCGGCAATTTAAGGCCGCCTTACCCTGAACCATTGTACAGGCTTTTTCTCTGGGAAACAAAACTCACAAGCCACTGTTCTAGATGTCAGTTTGCAGAACCCACTTGGCACTCTCAAACTAGACAAGTGGGCACCGGTGCTGCTTAGCGTCTGGGAGGCATCCTGCGAGAGGCGGCATTCCAGGAGGACCCCGGCAATTCAAGGCCACAGGACCCTGAACCATTGTACAGGCTTTTTCCCTGGGAAACAAAACTCACAAGCCACTGTTCTGGGTGTCAGTTTTCAGGACCCACTTGACTCTCTAAAATCAGACCAAGTTGGCACTGGTGCCACCTTGCGTCTGGGAGGCATCCTGCGAGAGGTGCAATTCCAGGAGGCACCTGGCAATTTAAGGCCGCAGGACCCTGAACCATTCAACAGGCATTTTTCCTGGGAAACAAAACTCAGAAGCGACTGTTCTGGGTGTCAGTTTTCAGGACTCAATTGGCACTCTCAAACCAGACCAAGTTGGCACTGGTGCCACCTGGCGTCTGGTAGGCATCCTGAAAGAGGCGGATCTCTAGGAGGCACCCGGGAATTTAAGGCCGCAGGACCCTGAACTATTGTACAGGCGTTTTCCCTGGGAAACAAAACTCACAAGCCACTGTTCTGGTTGTCAGTTTTCAGGACCCACTTGGCACTCTCAAACCAGACCAAGTTGGCACTGGTGCCACCTTTCGTCTGGGAGGCATCCTGCGAGAGGTGCAATTCCAGGAGTCACCTGGCAATTTAAGGCCGCCGGACCGTGAACCATTCAACAGGCTTTTTCCAAGGGAAGCAAAACTCAGAAGCCACTGTTCTGGGTGTCAGTTTGCAGGACCAACTTGACGCTCTCAAAGCAAAGTTGGCACTGGTGCCACCTTGCGTCTGGGAGGCATCCTGCGAGAGGTGCAATTCCAGGAGGCACCGGGAAATATAAGGCCGCAGGACCCTGAACCATTATACCGGGTTTTTCCCTGGGAAACAAAACTCACAAGCCACTGTTCTGGGTGTCAGTTTTCAGGACCCACTTGGCACTCTTAAACCAGACCAAGTTGGCACTGGTGCCACCTTGCGTCTGGGAGGCATCCTGCGAGAGGCGGATCTCCAGGAGTCGCCCGGAAATTTAAGGCCGCATTACCCTGAACCGTTGTACAGGCTTTTTCCCTGGGAAACAAAACTCACAAGCCACTGTTTTGGGTGTCAGTTTTCAGGACCCAATTAGCACTCTCAAACCAAACCAAGTTGGCACTGGTGCCACCTGGTGTCTTGTAGGCATCCTGCAAGAGGCGGATCTCCAGGAGGCACCCGGCAATTTAATGCCGCAGGACCCTGAACCTTTATACAGGATTTTTCCCTGGGAAACAAAACTCACAAGCCACTGTTCTGGGAGTCATTTTTAAGGCCCCACTTGGCACTCTCAAACCAGACCAAGTTGGCACTGGTGCCACCTTGCGTCTGGGAGGCATCCTGCGAGAGGTGCAATTCCAGGAGGAACCCCGCAAGTTAAGGCCGCCGGACCCTGAACCATTATACAGGCTTTTTCCCTGGGAAACAAAACTCACAAGCCACTGTTCTGGGTGTCAGTTTTCAGGACCCACTTGACTCTCTAAAATCAGAAGAAGTTGGCACTTGTGCCACCTTGCGTCTGGGAGGCATCCTGCGAGAGGTGCAATTCCAGGAGGCACCTGGCAATTTAAGGCCGCAGGACCCTGAACCATTCAACAGGCGTTTTTCCAGGGAAACAAAACTCACAAGCCACTGTTCTGGGTGTCAGTTTTTAGGACCCACTTGACACTCTCAAACCGGACCAAGTTGGCACTGGTGCCACCTTGCGTCTGGGAGGCATCCTCCGAGAGGCCGAATTCCAGGAGGCACACGGCAATTTAATATCGCAGGACCCTGAACCATTGTACCAGCTTTTTCCCTGGGAAACAAAACTCACAAGCCACTGTTCTGGGTGTCAGTTTGCAGGTCCCACTTGGCACTCTCAAACCAGACCAAGTTGGCACTGGTGCCACCTTGCGTCTGGGAGGCATCCTGCGAGAGGTGCAATTCCAGGAGGCACCTGGCAATTTAAGGCCGCCGGACCGTGAACCGTTCAACAGGCTTTTTCCCAGGGAAACAAAACTCACAAGCCACTGTTCTAGGTGTCAGTTTGCAGAACCCACTTGGCACTCTCAAACTAGACAAGTGGGCACCGGTGCTGCTTAGCGTCTGGGAGTCATCCTGCATGAGGCGGCATTCCAGGAGGACCCCGGCAATTTAGGGCCGCAGGACCCTGAACCATTGTACAGGCTTTTTCCCTGGGAAACAAAACTCACAAGCCACTGTTCTGGGTGTCAGTTTGCAGGACCCACTTGGGACTCTCAAACCAGACCAAGTTGGCACTGGTGCCACCTTGCGTCTGGGAGGCATCCTGCGAGAGGTGCAATTCCAGTAGGCACCCGGAAATTTAAGGCCGCAGGACCCTGAACCATTGTACAGGATTTTTCCCTGGGAAACAAAACTCACAAGCCACTGTTCTTGGTGTCAGTTTTCAGGACCCACTTGGCACTCTCAAACCAGACCAAGTTGGCACTGGTGCCGCCTTGCGTCTTGTAGGCATCCTGCAAGAGGCGGATCTCCAGGTGGCACCCGGAAATTTAAGGCCGCAGGACCCTAAACCATTGTACAGGCTTTATCCCTGGGAAACAAAACTCACAAGCCACTGTTCTGGGTGTCAGTTTTCAGGACTCAATTGGCACTCTCAAACCAGACCAAGTTGGCACTGGTGCCACCCGGTGTCTGGTAGGCATCCTAAAAGAGGCGGATCTCCAGGAGGCACCCGGCAATTTAAGGCCGCAGGACATTGAACTATTGTACAGGCGTTTTCCCTGGGAAACAAAACTCAGAAGCCACTGTTCTGGGTGTCAGTTTGCAGGACCCACTTGACACTCTCAAACCAGACCAAGTTGGCACTGGTGCCACCTTGCGTCTGGGAGTCATCCTGCGAGAGGTGCAATTCCAGGAGGCACCCGGCAATATAAGGCCGCCGGACCCTGAACCATTATACAGGGTTTTTCCCTGGGAAAAAAAACTCACAAGCCACTGTTCTGGGTGTCAGTTTTCAGGACCCACTTGGCACACTCAAACCAGACCAAGTTGGCACTGGTGCCACCTTGCGTCTGGGAGGCATCCTGTGAGAGGCCGAATTCCAGGAGGCACATGGCAATTTAATGCCGCAGGACCCTGAACCATTGTACAGGCCTTTTCCCTGGGAAACAAAACTCACAAGCCACTGTTCTGGGTGTCAGTTTGGAGGACCAACTTGACGCTCTCAAAGCAGACAAAGTTGGCACTGGTGCCTCCTTGCGTCTGGGAGGCATCCTGCGAGAGGTGCAATTCCAGGAGGCACCCGGAAATATAAGGCCGCAGGACCCTGAACCATTATACCGGGTTTTTCCCTGGGAAACAAAACTCACAAGCCACTGTTCTGGGTGTCAGTTTTCAGGACCCACTTGGCACTCTAAAACCAGACCAAGTTGGCACTGGTGCCACCTTGCGTCTGGGAGGCATCCTGCGAGAGGCGGATCTCCAGGAGTCGCCCGGCAATTTAAGGCCGCATTACCCTGAACCATTGTACAGGCTTTTTCCCTGGGAAACAAAACTCACAAGCCACTGTTCTGGGTGTCAGGTTGCAGGACCCACTTGGAAATCACAAACTAGACCATGTGGGCACCGGTGCCACCTAGCGTCTGGGAGGCATCCCGCGAGAGGCGGCATTCCAGGAGGCACCCGGCAATTTAGGGCCGCCAGGCCGTGAACCATTCAACAGGCTTTTTCCAAGGGAAGCAAAACTCAGAAGCCACTGTTCTGGGTGTCAGTTTGCAGGACCAACTTGACGCTCTCAAAGCAGACAAAGTTGGCACTGGTGCCACCTTGCGTCTGGGAGTCATCCAGCGAGAGGTGCAATTCCAGGAGGCACCCGGCAATATAAGGCCGCAGGACCCTGAACCATTATACAGGGTTTTTCCCTGGGAAAAAAAACTCACAAGCCACTGTTCTGGGTGTCAGTTTTCACGACCCACTTGGCACACTCAAACCAGACCAAGTTGGCACTGGTGCCACCTGGCGTCTGGGAGGCATCCTGCGAGAGGCCGAATTCCAGGAGGCACATGGCAATTTAAGGCCGCATTACCCTGAACCGTTGTACAGGCTTTTTCCCTGGGAAACAAAATTCACAAGCCACTGTTCTAGGTGTCAGTTTGCAGAACCCACTTGGCACTCTCAAACTAGACAAGTGGGCACCGGTGCTGCTTAGCGTCTGGGAGGCATCCTACGAGTGGCGGCATTCCAGGAGGACCCCGGCAATTTAATGCCGCCGGACCCTGAACCAGTGTACAGGCTTTTTCCCTGGGAAACAAAACTCACAAGCCACTGTTCTGGGTGTCAGTTTGCAGGACCCACTTGGGACTCTCAAACCAGACCAAGTTGGCACTGGTGCCACCTTGCGTCTGGGAGGCATCCTGCGAGAGGTGCAATTCCAGTAGGCACCCGGAAATTTAAGGCCGTAGGACCCTGAACCTCTATACAGGATTTTTCCCTGGGAAACAAAACTCACAAGCCACTGTTCTTGGTGTCAGTTTTCAGGACCCACTTGGCACTCTCAAACCAGACCAAGTTGGCACTGGTGCCACCTTGCGTCTTGTAGGCATCCTGCAAGAGGCGGATCTCTAGGTGGCACCCGGAAATTTAAGGCCGCAGGACCCTAAACCATTCTACAGGCTTTATCCCTGGGAAACAAAACTCACAAGCCACTGTTCTGGGTGTCAGTTTTCAGGACTCAATTGGCACTCTCAAACCAGACCAAGTTGGCACTGGTGCCACCTGGTGTCTGGTAGGCATCCTAAAAGAGGCGGCATTCAAGGAGGCACCCGGCAATTTAAGGCCGCAGGACCCTGAACTACTTTAAAGGCGTTTTCCCTGGGAAACAAAACTCACAAGCCACTGTTCTGGTTCTCAGTTTTCAGGACCCACTTGGCACTCTCAAACCAGACCAAGTTGGCACTGCTGCCACCTTGCGTCTGGGAGGCATCCTGCGAGAGGTGCAATTCCAGGAGGCACCTGGCAATTTAAGGCCGCCGGACCCTGAACCATTACACAGGCTTTTTCCCTGGGAAACAAAACTCAGAAGCCGCTGTTCTGGGTGTCAGTTTGCAGGACCAACTTGACGCTCTCAAACCAGACAAAGTTGGCACTGGTGCCACCTTGCGTCTGGGAGTCATCCTGCGAGAGGTGCAATTCCAGGAGGCACACGGCAATATAAGGCCGCAGCACCCTGAACCATTATACAGGGTTTTTCCCTGGGAAAAAAAACTCACAAGCCACTGTTCTGGGTGTCAGTTTTCAGGACCCACTTGGCACACTCAAACCAGACCAAGTTGGCACTGGTGCCACCTGGCGTCTGGGAGGCATCCTGCGAGAGGTCGAATTCCAGGAGGCACCCGGCAATTTAAGGCCGCATTACCCTGAACCATTGTACAGGCTTTTTCCCTGGGAAACAAAACTCACAAGCCACTGTTCTGGGTGTCAGTTTGCAGGACCAACTTGACGCTCTCAAAGCAGACAAAGTTGGCACTGGTGCCACCTTGCGTCTGGGAGGCATCCTGCGAGAGGTGCAATTCCAGGAGGCACCCGGCAATATAAGGCCGCAGGACCCTGAACCATTATACCGGGTTTTTCCCTGGGAAAAAAACTCACAAGCCACTGTTCTGGGTGTCAGTTTTCAGGACCCACTTGGCACTCTAAAACCAGACCAAGTTGGCACTGGTGCCACCTTGTGTCTGGGAGGCATCCTGCGAGAGGCGGATCTCCAGGAGTCGCCCGGCAATTTAAGGCCGCATTACCCTGAACCGTTGTAAAGGCTTTTTCCCTGGGAAACAAAACTCACAAGCCACTGTTCTGGGTGTCAGTTTGCAGGACCCACTTGGCACTCACAAACTAGACTATGTGGGCACCGGTGCCACCTTTCGTCTGGGAGGCATCCTGCGAGAGGCGGCATTCCAGGAGACACCCGGCAATTTAAGGCCGCCGGACCGTAAACCATTCAACAGGCTTTTTCCAAGGGAAGCAAAACTCAGAAGCCACTGTTTTGGGTGTCAGTTTGCAGGACCAACTTGACGCTCTCAAAGCAGACCAAGTTGGCACTGGTGCCACCTTGCGTCTGGGAGTCATCCAGCGAGAGGTGCAATTCCAGGAGGCACACGGCAATATAATGCCCATGGACCCTGAACCATTATACAGGGTTTTTCCCTGGGAAAAAAAACTCACAAGCCACTGTTCTGGGTGTCAGTTTTCACGACCCACTTGGCACACTCAAACCAGACCAAGTTGGCACTGGTGCCACCTTGCGTCTGGGAGGCATCCTGCGAGAGGCCGAATTCCAGGAGGCACACGGCAATTTAATGCCGCAGGACCCTGAACCATTGTACAGGCTTTTTCCCTGGGAAACAAAACTCACAAGCCACTGTTCTGGGTGTCAGTTTGCAGGACAAACTTGACGCTCTCAAAGCAGACAAAGTTGGCACTGGTGCCACCTTGCGTCTGGGAGGCATCCTGCGAGAGGTGCAATTCCAGGAGGCACCCGGCAATATAAGGCCGCAGGACCCTGAACCATTATACCGGGTTTTTCCATGGGAAAAAAACTCACAAGCCACTGTTTTGGGTGTCAGTTTTCAGGACCCAATTGGCACTCTCTAACCAGACCAAGTTGGCACTGGTGCCACCTGGTGTCTGGGAGGCATCCTGCGAGAGGCGGCATTCCAGGAGGACCCCGGCAATTTAAGGCCGCAGGACCCTGAACCTTTATACAGGCTTTTTCCCTGGGAAACAAAACTCACAAGCCACTGTTCTGGGTGTCAGTTTTCAGGACCCACTTGTCACTCTCAAACTAGACAAGTGGGCACCGGTGCCGCTTAGCGTCTGGGAGGCATCCTGCGAGAGGCGGCATTCCAGGAGGACCCCGGCAATTTAAGGCCGCAGGATCCTGAACCATTGTACAGGCTTTTTCCCTGGGAAACAAAACTCACAAGCCACTGTTCTGGGTGTCAGTTTGCAGGACCCACTTGGGACTCTCAAACCAGACCAAGTTGGCACTGGTGCCACCTTGCGTCGGGGAGGCATTCTGCGAGAGGCGCAATTCCAGGAGGCACCCGGCAATTTAATGCCGCAGGACCCTGAACCATTGTACAGGCTTTTTCCCTGGGAAACAAAACTCACAAGCCAC
The DNA here is from genome assembly GCF_963513975.1 of Fringilla coelebs. Taxonomy (NCBI): domain Eukaryota; kingdom Metazoa; phylum Chordata; class Aves; order Passeriformes; family Fringillidae; genus Fringilla; species Fringilla coelebs. Next base: position 10,778 of record NW_028167503.1, on the reverse strand, counting down.
TGTTCTGGGTGTCAGTTTGAAGGTCCCACTTGGCACTCTTAAACCAGACCAAGTTGGCACTGGTGCCACCTTGCGTCTGGGAGGCATCCTGCGAGAGGTGCAATTCCAGGAGGCACCCGGAAATTTAAGGCCGCAGGACCCTGAACCTTTATACAGGATTTTTCCCTGGGAAACAAAACTCACAAGCCACTGTTCTGGGTGTCAGTTTTCAGGACTCAATTGGCACTCTCAAACCAGACCAAGTTGGCACTGGTGCCACCTGGCGTCTGGTAGGCATCCTGAAAGAGGCGGATCTCTAGGAGGCACCCGGGAATTTAAGGCCGCAGGACCCTGAACTATTGTACAGGCGTTTTCCCTGGGAAACAAAACTCACAAGCCACTGTTCTGGTTGTCAGTTTTCAGGACCCACTTGGCACTCTCAAACCAGACCAAGTTGGCACTGGTGCCACCTTTCGTCTGGGAGGCATCCTGCGAGAGGTGCAATTCCAGGAGTCACCTGGCAATTTAAGGCCGCAGGACATTGAACTATTGTACAGGCGTTTTCCCTGGGAAACAAAACTCAGAAGCCACTGTTCTGGGTGTCAGTTTGCAGGACCAACTTGACGCTCTCAAAGCAGACAAAGTTGGCACTGGTGCCACCTTGCGTCTGGGAGTCATCCTGCGAGAGGTGCAATTCCAGGAGGCACCCGGCAATATAAGGCCGCCGGACCCTGAACCATTATACAGGGTTTTTCCCTGGGAAAAAAAACTCACAAGCCACTGTTCTGGGTGTCAGTTTTCAGGACCCACTTGGCACACTCAAACCAGACCAAGTTGGCACTGGTGCCACCTTGCGTCTGGGAGGCATCCTGCGAGAGGCCGAATTCCAGGAGGCACATGGCAATTTAATGCCGCAGGACCCTGAACCATTGTACAGGCCTTTTCCCTGGGAAACAAAACTCACAAGCCACTGTTCTGGGTGTCAGTTTGCAGGACCAACTTGACGCTCTCAAAGCAGACAAAGTTGGCACTGGTGCCTCCTTGCGTCTGGGAGGCATCCTGCGAGAGGTGCAATTCCAGGAGGCACCCGGAAATATAAGGCCGCAGGACCCTGAACCATTATACCGGGTTTTTCCCTGGGAAAAAAACTCAAAAGCCAGTGTTCTGGGTGTCAGTTTTCAGGACCCACTTGGCACTCTAAAACCAGACCAAGTTGGCACTGGTGCCACCTTGCGTCTGGGAGGCATCCTGCGAGAGGCGGATCTCCAGGAGTCGCCCGGCAATTTAAGGCCGCATTACCCTGAACCATTGTACAGGCTTTTTCCCTGGGAAACAAAACTCACAAGCCACTGTTCTGGGTGTCAGGTTGCAGGACCCACTTGGAAATCACAAACTAGACCATGTGGGCACCGGTGCCACCTAGCGTCTGGGAGGCATCCTGCGAGAGGCGGCATTCCAGGAGGCACCCGGCAATTTAGGGCCGCCAGGCCGTGAACCATTCAACAGGCTTTTTCCAAGGGAAGCAAAACTCAGAAGCCACTGTTCTGGGTGTCAGTTTGCAGGACCAACTTGACGCTCTCAAAGCAGACAAAGTTGGCACTGGTGCCACCTTGCGTCTGGGAGTCATCCAGCGAGAGGTGCAATTCCAGGAGGCACCCGGCAATATAAGGCCGCAGGACCCTGAACCATTATACAGGGTTTTTCCCTGGGAAAAAAAACTCACAAGCCACTGTTCTGGGTGTCAGTTTTCACGACCCACTTGGCACACTCAAAGCAGACCAAGTTGGCACTGGTGCCACCTGGCGTCTGGGAGGCATCCTGCGAGAGGCCGAATTCCAGGAGGCACACGGCAATTTAAGGCCGCATTACCCTGAACCATTGTACAGGCTTTTTCCCTGGGAAACAAAACTCACAAGCCACTGTTCTGGGTGTCAGTTTGCAGGACCAACTTGACGCTCTCAAAGCAGACAAAGTTGGCACTGGTGCCACCTTGCGTCTGGGAGGCATCCTGCGAGAGGTGCAATTCCAGGAGGCACCCGGCAATATAAGGCCGCAGGACCCTGAACCATTATACCGGGTTTTTCCCTGGGAAAAAAACGCACAAGCCACTGTTCTGGGTGTCAGTTTGCAGGACCCACTTGGCACTCACAAACTAGACTATGTGGGCACCGGTGCCACCTTGGGTCTGGGAGGCATCCTGGGAGAGGCGGCATTCAAGGAGGCACCCGGCAATTTAATGCCGCAGGACCCTGAACCATTGTACAGGCGTTTTCCCTGGGAAACAAAACTCACAAGCCACTGTTCTAGGTGTCAGTTTTCAGGACCCACTTGACACTCTCAAACCAGACCAAGTTGGCACTGGTGCCACCTTGCGTCTGGGAGGCATCCTGCGAGAGGCGGATCTCCAGGAGGCACCCGGCAATTTAAGGCCGCAGGACCCTGAACCATTGTACAGGCTTTTTCCCTGGGAAACAAAACTCACAAGCCACTGTTTTGGGTGTCAGTTTTCAGGACCCAATTGGCACTCTCAAACCAGACCAAGTTGGCACTGGTGCCACCTGGTGTCTTGTAGGCATCCTGCAAGAGGCGGATCTCCAGGAGGACCCCGGCAATTTAATGCCGCAGGACCCTGAACCATTGTACAGGATTTTTCCCTGGGAAACAAAACTCACAAGCCACTGTTCTGGGTGTCAGTTTTCAGGACCCACTTGACACTCTCAAACCAGACCAAGTTGGCACTGGTGCCACCTTGCGTCTGGGAGGCATCCAGCGAGAGGTGCAATTCCAGGAGGATCCCCGCAAGTTAAGGCCGCCGGACCCTGAAACATTATACAGGCTTTTTCCCTGGGAAACAAAACTCACAAGCCACTGTTCTAGGTGTCAGTTTGCTGAACCCACTTGGCACTCTCAAACTACACAAGTGGGCACCGGTGTTGCTTAGCGTCTGGGAGGCATCCTGCGAGAGGCGGCATTCCAGGAGGACCCCGGCAATTTAAGGCCGCAGGACCCTGAACCATTGTACAGGCTTTTTCCCTGGGAAACAAAACTCACAAGCCACTGTTCTGGGTGTCAGTTTGCAGGACCCACTTGGGACTCTCAAACCAGACCAAGTTGGCACTGGTGCCACCTTGCGTCTGGGAGGCATCCTGCGAGAGGTGCAATTCCAGTAGGCACCCGGAAATTTAAGGCCGTAGGACCCTGAACCTTTATACAGGATTTTTCCCTGGGAAACAAAACTCACAAGCCACTGTTCTTGGTGTCAGTTTTCAGGACCCACTTGGCACTCTCAAACCAGACCAAGTTGGCACTGGTGCCACCTTGCGTCTTGTAGGCATCCTGCAAGAGGCGGATCTCCAGGTGGCACCCGGAAATTTAAGGCCGCAGGACCCTAAACCATTGTACAGGCTTTATCCCTGGGAAAAAAAACTCACAAGCCACTGTTCTGGGTGTCAGTTTTCAGGACCCAATTGGCACACTCAAAGCAGACAAAGTTGGCACTGGTGCCACCTGGCGTCTGGGAGGCATCCTGCGAGAGGCCGAATTCCAGGAGGCACACGGCAATTTAAGGCCGCATTACCCTGAACCATTGTACAGGCTTTTTCCCTGGGAAACAAAACTCACAAGCCACTGTTCTGGGTGTCAGTTTGCAGGACCAACTTGACGCTCTCAAAGCAGACAAAGTTGGCACTGGTGCCACCTTGCGTCTGGGAGGCATCCTGCGAGAGGTGCAATTCCAGGAGGCACCCGGCAATATAAGGCCGCAGGACCCTGAACCATTATACCGGGTTTTTCCCTGGGAAAAAAACTCACAAGCCACTGTTCTGGGTGTCAGTTTGCAGGACCCACTTGGCACTCACAAACTAGACTATGTGGGCACCGGTGCCACCTTGCGTCTGGGAGGCATCCTGCGAGAGGCGGCATTCAAGGAGGCACCCGGCAATTTAATGCCGCAGGACCCTGAACCATTGTACAGGCGTTTTCCCTGGGAAACAAAACTCACAAGCCACTGTTCTAGGTGTCAGTTTTCAGGACCCACTTGACACTCTCAAACCAGACCAAGTTGGCACTGGTGCCACCTTGCGTCTGGGAGGCATCCTGCGAGAGGCGGATCTCCAGGAGGCACCCGGCAATTTAAGGCCGCAGGACCCTGAACCATTGTACAGGCTTTTTCCCTGGGAAACAAAACTCACAAGCCACTGTTTTGGGTGTCAGTTTGAAGGTCCCACTTGGCACTCTTAAACCAGACCAAGTTGGCACTGGTGCCACCTTGCGTCTGGGAGGCATCCTGCGAGAGGTGCAATTCCAGGAGGCACCCGGAAATTTAAGGCCGCAGGACCCTGAACCTTTATACAGGATTTTTCCCTGGGAAACAAAACTCACAAGCCACTGTTCTGGGTGTCAGTTTTCAGGACTCAATTGGCACTCTCAAACCAGACCAAGTTGGCACTGGTGCCACCTGGCGTCTGGTAGGCATCCTGAAAGAGGCGGATCTCTAGGAGGCACCCGGGAATTTAAGGCCGCAGGACCCTGAACTATTGTACAGGCGTTTTCCCTGGGAAACAAAACTCACAAGCCACTGTTCTGGTTGTCAGTTTTCAGGACCCACTTGGCACTCTCAAACCAGACCAAGTTGGCACTGGTGCCACCTTTCGTCTGGGAGGCATCCTGCGAGAGGTGCAATTCCAGGAGTCACCTGGCAATTTAAGGCCGCAGGACATTGAACTATTGTACAGGCGTTTTCCCTGGGAAACAAAACTCAGAAGCCACTGTTCTGGGTGTCAGTTTGCAGGACCAACTTGACGCTCTCAAAGCAGACAAAGTTGGCACTGGTGCCACCTTGCGTCTGGGAGTCATCCTGCGAGAGGTGCAATTCCAGGAGGCACCCGGCAATATAAGGCCGCCGGACCCTGAACCATTATACAGGGTTTTTCCCTGGGAAAAAAAACTCACAAGCCACTGTTCTGGGTGTCAGTTTTCAGGACCCACTTGGCACACTCAAACCAGACCAAGTTGGCACTGGTGCCACCTTGCGTCTGGGAGGCATCCTGCGAGAGGCCGAATTCCAGGAGGCACATGGCAATTTAATGCCGCAGGACCCTGAACCATTGTACAGGCCTTTTCCCTGGGAAACAAAACTCACAAGCCACTGTTCTGGGTGTCAGTTTGCAGGACCAACTTGACGCTCTCAAAGCAGACAAAGTTGGCACTGGTGCCTCCTTGCGTCTGGGAGGCATCCTGCGAGAGGTGCAATTCCAGGAGGCACCCGGAAATATAAGGCCGCAGGACCCTGAACCATTATACCGGGTTTTTCCCTGGGAAAAAAACTCAAAAGCCAGTGTTCTGGGTGTCAGTTTTCAGGACCCACTTGGCACTCTAAAACCAGACCAAGTTGGCACTGGTGCCACCTTGCGTCTGGGAGGCATCCTGCGAGAGGCGGATCTCCAGGAGTCGCCCGGCAATTTAAGGCCGCATTACCCTGAACCATTGTACAGGCTTTTTCCCTGGGAAACAAAACTCACAAGCCACTGTTCTGGGTGTCAGGTTGCAGGACCCACTTGGAAATCACAAACTAGACCATGTGGGCACCGGTGCCACCTAGCGTCTGGGAGGCATCCTGCGAGAGGCGGCATTCCAGGAGGCACCCGGCAATTTAGGGCCGCCAGGCCGTGAACCATTCAACAGGCTTTTTCCAAGGGAAGCAAAACTCAGAAGCCACTGTTCTGGGTGTCAGTTTGCAGGACCAACTTGACGCTCTCAAAGCAGACAAAGTTGGCACTGGTGCCACCTTGCGTCTGGGAGTCATCCAGCGAGAGGTGCAATTCCAGGAGGCACCCGGCAATATAAGGCCGCAGGACCCTGAACCATTATACAGGGTTTTTCCCTGGGAAAAAAAACTCACAAGCCACTGTTCTGGGTGTCAGTTTTCACGACCCACTTGGCACACTCAAAGCAGACCAAGTTGGCACTGGTGCCACCTGGCGTCTGGGAGGCATCCTGCGAGAGGCCGAATTCCAGGAGGCACACGGCAATTTAAGGCCGCATTACCCTGAACCATTGTACAGGCTTTTTCCCTGGGAAACAAAACTCACAAGCCACTGTTCTGGGTGTCAGTTTGCAGGACCAACTTGACGCTCTCAAAGCAGACAAAGTTGGCACTGGTGCCACCTTGCGTCTGGGAGGCATCCTGCGAGAGGTGCAATTCCAGGAGGCACCCGGCAATATAAGGCCGCAGGACCCTGAACCATTATACCGGGTTTTTCCCTGGGAAAAAAACGCACAAGCCACTGTTCTGGGTGTCAGTTTGCAGGACCCACTTGGCACTCACAAACTAGACTATGTGGGCACCGGTGCCACCTTGGGTCTGGGAGGCATCCTGGGAGAGGCGGCATTCAAGGAGGCACCCGGCAATTTAATGCCGCAGGACCCTGAACCATTGTACAGGCGTTTTCCCTGGGAAACAAAACTCACAAGCCACTGTTCTAGGTGTCAGTTTTCAGGACCCACTTGACACTCTCAAACCAGACCAAGTTGGCACTGGTGCCACCTTGCGTCTGGGAGGCATCCTGCGAGAGGCGGATCTCCAGGAGGCACCCGGCAATTTAAGGCCGCAGGACCCTGAACCATTGTACAGGCTTTTTCCCTGGGAAACAAAACTCACAAGCCACTGTTTTGGGTGTCAGTTTTCAGGACCCAATTGGCACTCTCAAACCAGACCAAGTTGGCACTGGTGCCACCTGGTGTCTTGTAGGCATCCTGCAAGAGGCGGATCTCCAGGAGGACCCCGGCAATTTAATGCCGCAGGACCCTGAACCATTGTACAGGATTTTTCCCTGGGAAACAAAACTCACAAGCCACTGTTCTGGGTGTCAGTTTTCAGGACCCACTTGACACTCTCAAACCAGACCAAGTTGGCACTGGTGCCACCTTGCGTCTGGGAGGCATCCAGCGAGAGGTGCAATTCCAGGAGGATCCCCGCAAGTTAAGGCCGCCGGACCCTGAAACATTATACAGGCTTTTTCCCTGGGAAACAAAACTCACAAGCCACTGTTCTAGGTGTCAGTTTGCTGAACCCACTTGGCACTCTCAAACTACACAAGTGGGCACCGGTGTTGCTTAGCGTCTGGGAGGCATCCTGCGAGAGGCGGCATTCCAGGAGGACCCCGGCAATTTAAGGCCGCAGGACCCTGAACCATTGTACAGGCTTTTTCCCTGGGAAACAAAACTCACAAGCCACTGTTCTGGGTGTCAGTTTGCAGGACCCACTTGGGACTCTCAAACCAGACCAAGTTGGCACTGGTGCCACCTTGCGTCTGGGAGGCATCCTGCGAGAGGTGCAATTCCAGTAGGCACCCGGAAATTTAAGGCCGTAGGACCCTGAACCTTTATACAGGATTTTTCCCTGGGAAACAAAACTCACAAGCCACTGTTCTTGGTGTCAGTTTTCAGGACCCACTTGGCACTCTCAAACCAGACCAAGTTGGCACTGGTGCCACCTTGCGTCTTGTAGGCATCCTGCAAGAGGCGGATCTCCAGGTGGCACCCGGAAATTAAAGGCCGCAGGACCCTAAACCATTGTACAGGCTTTATCCCTGGGAAAAAAAACTCACAAGCCACTGTTCTGGGTGTCAGTTTTCAGGACCCAATTGGCACACTCAAAGCAGACAAAGTTGGCACTGGTGCCACCTGGCGTCTGGGAGGCATCCTGCGAGAGGCCGAATTCCAGGAGGCACACGGCAATTTAAGGCCGCATTACCCTGAACCATTGTACAGGCTTTTTCCCTGGGAAACAAAACTCACAAGCCACTGTTCTGGGTGTCAGTTTGCAGGACCAACTTGACGCTCTCAAAGCAGACAAAGTTGGCACTGGTGCCACCTTGCGTCTGGGAGGCATCCTGCGAGAGGTGCAATTCCAGGAGGCACCCGGCAATATAAGGCCGCAGGACCCTGAACCATTATACCGGGTTTTTCCCTGGGAAAAAAACTCACAAGCCACTGTTCTGGGTGTCAGTTTGCAGGACCCACTTGGCACTCACAAACTAGACTATGTGGGCACCGGTGCCACCTTGCGTCTGGGAGGCATCCTGCGAGAGGCGGCATTCAAGGAGGCACCCGGCAATTTAATGCCGCAGGACCCTGAACCATTGTACAGGCGTTTTCCCTGGGAAACAAAACTCACAAGCCACTGTTCTAGGTGTCAGTTTTCAGGACCCACTTGACACTCTCAAACCAGACCAAGTTGGCACTGGTGCCACCTTGCGTCTGGGAGGCATCCTGCGAGAGGCGGATCTCCAGGAGGCACCCGGCAATTTAAGGCCGCAGGACCCTGAACCATTGTACAGGCTTTTTCCCTGGGAAACAAAACTCACAAGCCACTGTTTTGGGTGTCAGTTTTCAGGACCCAATTGGCACTCTCAAACCAGACCAAGTTGGCACTGGTGCCACCTGGTGTCTTGTAGGCATCCTGCAAGAGGCGGATCTCCAGGAGGACCCCGGCAATTTAATGCCGCAGGACCCTGAACCATTGTACAGGATTTTTCCCTGGGAAACAAAACTCACAAGCCACTGTTCTGGGTGTCAGTTTTCAGGACCCACTTGACACTCTCAAACCAGACCAAGTTGGCACTGGTGCCACCTTGCGTCTGGGAGGCATCCAGCGAGAGGTGCAATTCCAGGAGGATCCCCGCAAGTTAAGGCCGCCGGACCCTGAAACATTATACAGGCTTTTTCCCTGGGAAACAAAACTCACAAGCCACTGTTCTAGGTGTCAGTTTGCTGAACCCACTTGGCACTCTCAAACTACACAAGTGGGCACCGGTGTTGCTTAGCGTCTGGGAGGCATCCTGCGAGAGGCGGCATTCCAGGAGGACCCCGGCAATTTAAGGCCGCAGGACCCTGAACCATTGTACAGGCTTTTTCCCTGGGAAACAAAACTCACAAGCCACTGTTCTGGGTGTCAGTTTGCAGGACCCACTTGGGACTCTCAAACCAGACCAAGTTGGCACTGGTGCCACCTTGCGTCTGGGAGGCATCCTGCGAGAGGTGCAATTCCAGTAGGCACCCGGAAATTTAAGGCCGTAGGACCCTGAACCTTTATACAGGATTTTTCCCAGGGAAACAAAACTCACAAGCCACTGTTCTTGGTGTCAGTTTTCAGGACCCACTTGGCACTCTCAAACCAGACCAAGTTGGCACTGGTGCCACCTTGCGTCTTGTAGGCATCCTGCAAGAGGCGGATCTCCAGGTGGCACCCGGAAATTTAAGGCCGCAGGACCCTAAACCATTGTACAGGCTTTATCCCTGGGAAACAAAACTCACAAGCCACTGTTCTGGGTGTCAGTTTTCAGGACTCAATTGGCACTCTCAAACCAGACCAAGTTGGCACTGGTGCCACCCGGTGTGTGGTAGGCATCCTGAAAGAGGCGGATCTCCAGGAGGCACCCGGCAATTTAAGGCCGCAGGACCCTGAACTATTGTACAGGCGTTTTCCCTGGGAAACAAAACTCACAAGCCACTGTTCTGGTTCTCAGTTTGCAGGACCCACTTGGCACTCTCAAACCAGACCAAGTTGGCACTGGTGCCACCTTGCGTCTGGGAGGCATCCTGCGAGAGGTGCAATTCCAGGAGGCACCTGGCAATTTAAGGCCGCCGGACCGTGAACCATTCAACAGGCTTTTTCCAAGGGAAACAAAACTCAGAAGCCACTGTTCTGGGTGTCAGTTTGCAGGACCAACTTGACACTCTCAAAGCAGACAAAGTTGGCACTGGTGCCACCTTGCGTCTGGGAGTCATCCTGCGAGAGGTGCAATTCCAGGAGGCACCCGGCAATATAAGGCCGCAGGACCCTGAACCATTATACAGGGTTTTCCCCTGGGAAAAAAAACTCACAAGCCACTGTTCTGGGTGTCAGTTTTCAGGACTCAATTGGCACTCTCAAACCAGACCAAGTTGGCACTGGTGCCACCCGGTGTCTGGTAGGCATCCTGAAAGAGGCGGATCTCCAGGAGGCACCCGGCAATTTAAGGCCGCAGGACCCTGAACTATTGTACAGGCGTTTTCCCTGGGAAACAAAACTCACAAGCCACTGTTCTGGTTCTCAGTTTGCAGGACCCACTTGGCACTCTCAAACCAGACCAAGTTGGCACTGGTGCCACCTTGCGTCTGGGAGGCATCCTGCGAGAGGTGCAATTCCAGGAGTCACCTGGCAATTTAAGGCCGCCGGACCGTGAACCATTCAACAGGCTTTTTCCAAGGGAAACAAAACTCAGAAGCCACTGTTCTGGGTGTCAGTTTGCAGGACCAACTTGACACTCTCAAAGCAGACAAAGTTGGCACTGGTGCCACCTTGCGTCTGGGAGTCATCCTGCGAGAGGTGCAATTCCAGGAGGCACCCGGCAATATAAGGCCGCAGGACCCTGAACCATTATACAGGGTTTTTCCCTGGGAAAAAAAACTCACAAGCCACTGTTCTGGGTGTCAGTTTTCAGGACCCACTTGGCACACTCAAACCAGACCAAGTTGGCACTGGTGCCACCTTGCGTCTGGGAGGCATCCTGCGAGAGGCCAAATTCCAGGAGGCACACGGCAATTTAATGCCGCAGGACCCTGAACCATTGTACAGGCCTTTTCCCTGGGAAACAAAACTCACAAGCCACTGTTCTGGGTGTCAGTTTGCAGGACCAACTTGACGCTCTCAAAGCAGACAAAGTTGGCACTGGTGCCACCTTGCGTCTGGGAGGCATCCTGCGAGAGGTGCAATTCCAGGAGGCACCCGGAAATATAAGGCCGCAGGACCCTGAACC